>NC_137879.1:20650330-20697830 GCF_963924005.1 Protomyctophum bolini | reverse complement strand
AAATTACTGTCTGAGGCTGGAGAAATTAGAAATGTTTACGGAAATAATTATTGCGAATAATTATGTATTCTTCTGCACATAAGGGAATGGATATAAATGTTTGCCTCTTACCAACTAAAAATTATAACTTTTACATAAATGTCTTTTTGACCTTCACATTGGGGTGGCAGGTAGAGTGACCGGCTGGAAACCAGAGTCAGTGTCCTTGAGTGTCCTTGAGCAAGACTCTGAAGCCTGCTCTGAACCCCCTCCGATGTGCAGGTTGGTGCCTTGCATGGTTTCCTCCGGGATTGGTGGGTGAATGGTGTAATGCACAATCTCTGTAAAGTGCTTTGGATAAAGGCGCTATATAAATGCTCCATTTACCATTGACTCCCATGGGAATCGATAATAAACATAGTTTCCCTGCTGCAGTGACGAAATGACAAAAACGATGGGTTATAGCCCATGTTTTTTGAAATTTCAAAAAAAAAAGTTAGCCTCGTTTCTCATCATTTTGGACCATGGGCTATAGCCCATATCGTACGGCATACTATAGCGCGCCGTTTTTCATCATTTTTGAGGATTTGAAAAAAATGACGAAATGACAAAAACGATGGGTTATAGCCCATGTTTTTTGAAATTTTGAAAAAAAAGGTTAGCCTCGTTTCTCATCATTTTGGACCATGGGCTATAGCCCATATGGTACGGCATACTATAGCGCGCCGTTTTTCATCATTTTTGAGGATTTGAAAAAACTGACGAAATGACAAAAACGATGGGTTATAGCCCATGTTTTTTTAAATTTTGAAAAAAAAGTTAGCCTTGTTTCTCATCATTTTGGACCATGGGATATAGCCCATATCGTACGGCATACTATAGCGCGCCGTTTTTCATCATTTTTGAGGATTCAAAAAAAATGACGAAATGACAAAAACGATGGGTTATAGCCCATGTTTTTTGAAATTTTGAAAAAAAAAGTTAGCCTCGTTTCTCATCATTTTGGACCATGGGCTATAGCCCATATCGTACGGCATACTATAGCGCGCCGTTTTTCATCATTTTTGAGGATTTTAAAAAAATGACGAAATGACAAAAACGATGGGTTATAGCCCATGTTTTTTGAAAATTTGAAAAAAAAAGTTAGCCTCGTTTCTCATCATTTTGGACCATGGGCTATAGCCCATATCGTACGGCATACTATAGCGCGCCGTTTTTCATCATTTTTGAGGATTTGAAAAAAATGACGAAATGACAAAAACGATGGGTTATAGCCCATGTTTTTTGAAATTTCAAAAAAAAAAGTTAGCCTCGTTTCTCATCAATTTGGACCATGGGCTATAGCCCATATCGTACGGCGTACTATAGCGCGCCGTTTTTCATCATTTTTGAGGATTTTTAAAAAATGACGAAATGACAAAAACGATGGGTTATAGCCCATGTTTTTTGAAATTTTGAAAAAAAAAAGTTAGCCTCGTTTCTCATCATTTTGGACCATGGGATATAGCCCATATCGTACGGCATACTATAGCGCGCCGTTTTTCATCATTTTTGAGGATTAAAAAAAAATGACGAAATGACAAAAACGATGGGTTATAGCCCATGTTTTTTGAAATTTTGAAAAAAAAAGTTAGCCTCGTTTCTCATCATTTTGGACCATGGGCTATAGCCCATATCGTACGGCATACTATAGCGCGCCGTTTTTCATCATTTTTGAGGATTTTAAAAAAATGACGAAATGACAAAAACGATGGGTTATAGCCCATGTTTTTTGAAATTTTGGAAAAAAAAGTTAGCCTCGTTTCTCATCATTTTGGACCATGGGCTATAGCCCATATGGTACGGCATACTATAGCGCGCCGTTTTTCATCATTTTTGAGGATTTGAAAAAACTGACGAAATGACAAAAACGATGGGTTATAGCCCATGTTTTTTTAAATTTTGAAAAAAAAGTTAGCCTTGTTTCTCATCATTTTGGACCATGGGATATAGCCCATATCGTACGGCATACTATAGCGCGCCGTTTTTCATCATTTTTGAGGATTCAAAAAAAATGACGAAATGACAAAAACGATGGGTTATAGCCCATGTTTTTTGAAATTTTGAAAAAAAAAGTTAGCCTCGTTTCTCATCATTTTGGACCATGGGCTATAGCCCATATCGTACGGCATACTATAGCGCGCCGTTTTTCATCATTTTTGAGGATTTTAAAAAAATGACGAAATGACAAAAACGATGGGTTATAGCCCATGTTTTTTGAAAATTTGAAAAAAAAAGTTAGCCTCGTTTCTCATCATTTTGGACCATGGGCTATAGCCCATATCGTACGGCATACTATAGCGCGCCGTTTTTCATCATTTTTGAGGATTTGAAAAAAATGACGAAATGACAAAAACGATGGGTTATAGCCCATGTTTTTTGAAATTTAAAAAAAAAAAGTTAGCCTCGTTTCTCATCAATTTGGACCATGGGCTATAGCCCATATCGTACGGCGTACTATAGCGCGCCGTTTTTCATCATTTTTGAGGATTTTTAAAAAATGACGAAATGACAAAAACGATGGGTTATAGCCCATGTTTTTTGAAATTTTGAAAAAAAAAAGTTAGCCTCGTTTCTCATCATTTTGGACCATGGGATATAGCCCATATCGTACGGCATACTATAGCGCGCCGTTTTTCATCATTTTTGAGGATTAAAAAAAAATGACGAAATGACAAAAACGATGGGTTATAGCCCATGTTTTTTGAAATTTTGAAAAAAAAAGTTAGCCTCGTTTCTCATCATTTTGGACCATGGGCTATAGCCCATATCGTACGGCATACTATAGCGCGCCGTTTTTCATCATTTTTGAGGATTTTTAAAAAATGACGAAATGACAAAAACGATGGGTTATAGCCCATGTTTTTTGAAATTTTGAAAAAAAAACTTAGCCTCGTTTCTCATCATTTTGGACCATGGGCTATAGCCCATATCGTACGGCATACTATAGCGCGCCGTTTTTCATCATTTTTGAGGATTTGAAAAAAATGACGTAATGACAAAAACGATGGGTTATAGCCCATGTTTTTTGAAATTTCAAAAAAAAAAGTTAGCCTCAATTCTCATCAATTTGGACCATGGGCTATAGCCCATATCGTACGGCGTACTATAGCGCGCCGTTTTTCATCATTTTTGAGGATTTGAAAAAAATGACGAAATTACAAAAACGATGGGTTATAGCCCATGTTTTTTGAAATTTTGAAAAAAAAAGTTAGCCTCGTTTCTCATCATTTTGGACCATGGGCTATAGCCCATATCGTACGGCATACTATAGCGCGCCGTTTTTCATCATTTTTGAGGATTTGAAAAAAATGACGAAATGACAATAACGATGGGTTATAGCCCATGTTTTTTGAAATTTTGAAAAAAAAAGTTAGCCTCGTTTCTCATCATTTTTGACCATGGGCTATAGCCCATATCGTACGGCATACTATAGCGCGCCGTTTTTCATCATTTTTGAGGATTTTAAAAAAATGACGAAATGACAAAAACGATGGGTTATAGCCCATGGTTTTTGAAATTTTGGAAAAAAAAGTTAGCCTCATTTCTCATCATTTTGGACCATGGGATATAGCCCATATCGTACGGCATACTATAGCGCGCCGTTTTTCATCATTTTTGAGGATTAAAAAAAAATGACGAAATGACAAAAACGATGGGTTATAGCCCATGTTTTTTGAAATTTTGAAAAAAAAAGTTAGCCTCGTTTCTCATCATTTTGGACCATGGGCTATAGCCCATATCGTACGGCATACTATAGCGCGCCGTTTTTCATCATTTTTGAGGATTTTAAAAAAATGACGAAATGACAAAAACGATGGGTTATAGCCCATGTTTTTTGAAATTTTGAAAAAAAAAGTTAGCCTCGTTTCTCATCATTTTGAACCATGGGCTATAGCCCATATCGTACGGCATACTATAGCGCGCCGTTTTTCATCATTTTTGAGGATTTGAAAAAAATGACAAAATGACAAAAACGATGGGTTATAGCCCATGTTTTTTGAAATTTTGAAAAAAAAAAGTTAGCCTCGTTTCTCATCATTTTGGACCATGGGCTATAGCCCATATCGTACGGCATACTATAGCGCTCCGTTTTTCATCATTTTTGAGGATTTAAAAAAAATGACGAAATGACAAAAACGATGGGTTATAGCCCATGTTTTTTGAAATTTTGAAAAAAAAAGTTAGCCTCGTTTCTCATCATTTTGGACCATTGGCTATAGCCCATATCGTACGGCATACTATAGCGCGCCGTTTTTCATCATTTTTGAGGATTTCAAAAAAATGACGAAATGACAAAAACGATGGGTTATAGCCCATGTTTTTTGAAATTTTGAAAAAAAAAGTTAGCCTCGTTTCTCATCATTTTGGACCATGGGCTATAGCCCATATCGTACGGCATACTATAGCGCGCCGTTTTTCATCATTTTTGAGGATTTGAAAAAAATGACGAAATGACAAAAACGATGGGTTATAGCCCATGTTTTTTGAAATTTTGAAAAAAAAAGTTAGCCTCGTTTCTCATCATTTTGGACCGTGGGCTATAGCCCATATCGTACGGCATACTATAGCGCGCCGTTTTTCATCATTTTTGAAGATTTGAAAAAAATGACGTGTGACGGCGGACGCCGTCACTATACCTAATGCAGATGCTAACCCAATTCTATTTATAATGTAAATAAGGACACAAATTGTAACAAATGCATTTATTGAAGTTACGGGGGGACACTGAGTTGTCGGTGATTCTCTGAAGTGGTGGATCTCCTCATACACCTACAAATGAGCAGATATAAGGCACATTAGTTTAGGAATAAATAGGACAGCAGACTTTCTAATTGACCAGTATAATGAGAAGACTTGTAAAGAAGGAATGTAAATCTCTGATGTCTAAACTTACCTTTGTTTACTCTCATCCTCCTCTCAGGGTGGTGTTCGGGCAAATGAGTTCCCTCCGGGTATAGGCACCCCTCTTATAGTTCCGGGAGGGACCAAGTGGGAAATGGATAGCAGGGGGGGATTGGGATGGACTACAATGAATGTAATCCTGTATGTGTTGTGTATATACTCTATGCTAACTACTAATTGTAAATGGGGATTGAGGGTGCATATACAGGGAGTAAGTTTATATAAAATGGCATTGTGTGATTCTAAGAATGTGGAATATGGTTATGGTTACCCATGGGGAATGGTATGGGCTAACCAGGTAATGGACTGCCCAGATACTATAAGAAGCAGTCAGTTGTCTGTAACCTCAGATATGACAGGTTGTTATGCATATGACATGTCAAAGTGATTGAGAAATAAAGCCTTATTGAAGGTCCCCTGGACTGGTCTCTATTCATGTGTTGCCTTGGCCGCTCGACACTCTTACATGACGAAATGACAAAAACGATGGGTTATAGCCCATGTTTTTTGAAATTTTGAAAAAAAACGTTATCCTCGTTTCTCATCATTTTGGACCATGGGCTATAGCCCATATCGTACGGCATACTATAGCGCGCCGTTTTTCATCATTTTTGAGGATTTCAAAAAAATGACGAAATTACAAAAACGATGGGTTATAGCCCATGTTTTTTGAAATTTTGAAAGAAAAAGTTAGCCTCGTTTCTCATCATTTTGGACCTTGGGCTATAGCCCATATCGTACGGCATACTATAGCGCACAGTTTTTCATCATTTTTGAAGATTTGAAAAAAAATGACGAAATGACAAAAACGATGGGTTATAGCCCATGATTTTTGAAATTTTGAAAAAGAAAGTTATCCTCGTTTCTCATCATTTTGGACCATGGGCTATAGCCTATATCAGTGGTTCCCAAAGTGGGGTCCGGGGACCCCCAGGGGTACCTGAGGGAGTTCCAGGGGGGACCCATCTATTTTGTTCATGTTCATAAAGTGCTAAAGTGTTTAAAGCAGTGGTTCCCAAACTTTTTCATGTCAAGGACCCCCAAATTGACACTACTTTGCCCGTGGACCCCTTATCTTATTGGCTGGCCTTTACACAGCTCTTGCAACGAGCATAACGAGGATAACTTTTTTTTTCAAAATTTCAAAAAACATGGGCTATAACCCATTGTTTTTTTCATATTTTCATTATTTTCAAATCCTCAAAAATGATGAAAAACGGCGTGCTATAGTATGCCGTACGATATGGGCTATAGCCCATGGTCCAAAATGATGAGAAACGAGGATAACTGAAATTGTCGTAGTGGTTAAGATGTTGGCTTTCCACGTGGGAGACCAGGGTTCGATTCCCGGATGTTACACTATCATACAAAAGAAGACCTCAACAGCGCTAAGAAAGATCTGATTAATATGATGCTGTGTTATTTAAACTTTACTAACTGAAGGCTAACGAACAAAAGATCACTTCAAAATTACCAGGAGACTTTGCCTGAGAGTGTCTGACTGATGGTGCAGTGGTCTAATCATCAGGGTTTCAGTACAGACATTCCATGTTCAAGGCCTGTTCCTCCTACAGCTCAATGCTGCAGTAATTTGAACTTTTCAAGGCTAGAATAAAAAATAAAAACTCAAAAGCACCCGGAGACATCTGCTGAATGCCCAAAGGTGCCGTGGCGTAATGGTGTGGAGCGCTTGGCCCGATGCCTCTGCTACAGTCAGTTGGCCGGTTCAAGTCCCATGTCATGACATCAAGGTGCTGGAGGACCATCGGGAGTTCCTCCTACAGCTCAATGCTGCAGTAATATGAACTTTTCAAGGCTAGAATAAAAAATAAAAACTCAAAAGCACCCGGAGACATCTGCTGAATGCCCAAAGGTGCCGTGGCGTAATGGTGTGGAGCGCTTGGCCCGATGCCTCTGCTACAGTCAGTTGGCCGGTTCAAGTCCCATGTCATGACATCAAGGTGCTGGAGGACCATCGGGAGTTCCTCCTACAGCTCAATGCTGCAGTAATTTGAACTTTTCAAGGCTAGAATAAAAAATAAAAACTCAAAAGCACCCGGAGACATCTGCTGAATGCCCAAAGGTGCCGTGGTGTAATGGTGTGGAGCGCTTGGCCCGTTGCCGCTGCTACAGTCAGTTGGCCGGTTCAAGTCCCATGTCATGACATCAAGGTGCTGGAGGACCATCGGGAGTTCCTCCTACAGCTCAATGCTGCAGTAATTTGAACTTTTCAAGGCTAGAATAAAAAATTAAAACTCAAAAGCACCCGGAGACATCTGCTGAATGCCCAAAGGTGCTGTGGCGTAATGGTGTGGAGCGCTTGGCCCGATGCCTCTGCTACAGTCAGTTGGCCGGTTCAAGTCCCATGTCATGACATCAAGGTGCTGGAGGACCATCGGGAGACGGTGCTCTCTCCCCCTGTTTCCTGAGATGTAACGGTTGGGGCTTATGTCTGAAAGAACCCTGTCCAGCTAATCTTTTACCATGAAAATGTCCAATTTAACATACTCTTACCACCTCTCAGTGTGCCATTTTCCACCTGGCCTGGCAGCCAGACATAAAAGAGGGACTTTCCAACCAAGTTTTGGGCCACCTCAATTTCCCAAATTTGCAATTTCCGCAATTTGCAATTTCCAATTTCCGCAATTTGCAATTTCCTCAATTTCCGCAATTTGCAATTTCCTCAATTTCCGCAATTTCCAATTTCCCAATTTGCAATTTCCGCAATTTCCGCAATTTGCAATTTGCAATTTCCGCAATTTCCTCAATTTCCGCAATTTCCAATTTCCCAAATTTGCAATTTCCGCAATTTCCGCAATCTGCAATTTCCGCAATTTGCAGTTTTTCATTGTCAAATTCATATAGTCACAGACTATTCTGTCAGATGATGGGCCAAAATGCATTGCTATTTCTTTTTAAAAGTTTGACCTAATTCTTATCTGTAAAACTTTAGGTGGACAGGGTTCTTTCAAACATAACCCCCAAATGCTACTTTTCAGGAAACAGGGGGAGAGAGCACCGTCTCCCGATGGTCCTCCAGCACCTTGATGTCATGACATGGGACTTGAACCGGCCAACTGACTGTAGCAGAGGCAACGGGCCAAGCGCTCCACACCATTACGCCACGGCACCTTTGGGCATTCAGCAGATGTCTCCGGGTGCTTTTGAGTTTTTATTTTTTATTCTAGCCTTGAAAAGTTCAAATTACTGCTGCATTGAGCTGTAGGAGGAACTACCGATGGTCCTCCAGCACCTTGATGTCATGACATGGGACTTGAACCGGCCAACTAACTGTAGCAGAGGCAACGGGCCAAGCGCTCCACACCATTACACCACGGCACCTTTGGGCATTCAGCAGATGTCTCCGGGTGCTTTTGAGTTTTTATTTTTTATTCTAGCCTTGAAAAGTTCAAATTACTGCAGCATTGAGCTGTAGGAGGAACTCCCGATGGTCCTCCAGCACCTTGATGTCATGACATGGGACTTGAACCGGCCAACTGACTGTAGCAGAGGCATCGGGCCAAGCGCTCCACACCATTACGCCACGGCACCTTTAGGCATTCAGCAGATGTCTCCGGGTGCTTTTGAGTTTCTATTTTTTATTCTAGCCTTGAAAAGTTCAAATTACTGCAGCATTGAGCTGTAGGAGGAACAGGCCTTGAACATGGAATGTCTGTACTGAAACCCTGATGATTAGACCACTGCACCATCAGTCAGACACTCTCAGGCAAAGTCTCCTGGTAATTTTGAAGTGATCTTTTGTTCGTTAGCCTTCAGTTAGTAAAGTTTAAATAACACAGCATCATATTAATCAGATCTTTCTTAGCGCTGTTGAGGTCTTCTTTTGTATGATAGTGTAACAGCCGGGAATCGAACCCTGGTCTCCCACGTGGAAAGCCAACATCTTAACCACTACTACAATTAGAGTTATCCTCGTTTCTCATCATTTTGGACCATGGGCTATAGCCCATATCGTACGGCATACTATAGCACGCCGTTTTTCATCATTTTTGAGGATTTGAAAATAATGAAAATATGAAAAAAACGATGGGTTATAGCCCATGTTTTTTGAAATTTTGGAAAAAAAAGTTATCCTCGTTTCTCATCATTTTGGACCATGGGCTATAGCCCATATCGTACGGCATACTATAGCGTGCCGTTTTTCATCATTTTTGATGATTTGACAAAAATGACGAAATGACAAAAACGATGGGTTATAGCCCATGTTTTTTGAAATTTTGAAAAAAAAAGTTAGCCTCGTTTCTCATAATTTTGGACCATGGGCTATAGCCCATATCGTACGGCATACTATAGCGCGCCGTGTTTCATCATTTTTGAGGATTTGAAAAAAATGACGAAATGACAAAAACGATGGGTTATAGCCCATGTTTTTTGAAATTTTGGAAAAAAAAAGTTAGCCTCGTTTCTCATTATTTTGGACCATGGGTTATAGCCCATATCGTACGGCATACTATAGCGCGCCGTTTTTCATCATTTTTGAGGATTTGAAAAAAATGACGAAATGACAAAAACGATGGGTTATAGCCCATGTTTTTTGAAATTTTGAAAAAAAAAGTTAGCCTCGTTTCTCATCATTTTGGACCATGGGCTATAGCCCATATCGTACGGCATACTATAGCGCGCCGTTTTTCATCATTTTTGAGGATTTGAAAAAAATGACGAAATGACAAAAACGATGGGTTATAGCCCATGTTTTTTGAAATTTTGAAAAAAAAACGTTAGCCTCGTTTCTCATCATTTTGGACCATGGGCTATAGCCCATATCGTACGGCATACTATAGCGCGCCGTTTTTCATCATTTTTGAGGATTTGAAAAAAATGACGAAATGACAAAAACGATGGGTTATAGCCCATGTTTTTTGAAATTTTGAAAAAAAAAGTTAGCCTCGTTTCTCATCATTTTTGACCATGGGCTATAGCCCATATCGTACGGCATACTATAGCGCGCCGTTTTTCATAATTTTTGAGGATTTTAAAAAAATGACGAAATGACAAAAACGATGGGTTATAGCCCATGTTTTTTGAAATTTTGAAAAAAAAAGTTAGCCTCGTTTCTCATCAATTTGGACCATGGGCTATAGCCCATATCGTACGGTGTACTATAGCGCGCCGTTTTTCATTACTTTTGAGGATTTGAAAAAAATGACGAAATGACAAAAACGATGGGTTATAGCCCATGTTTTTTGAAATGTTGAAAAAAAAAGTTAGCCTCGTTTCTCATCATTTTGGACCATGGGCTATAGCCCATATCGTACGGCATACTATAGCGCGCCGTTTTTCATCATTTTTGAGGATTTGAAAAAAATGACGAAATGACAAAAACGATGGGTTATAGCCCATGTTTTTTGAAATTTTGAAAAAAAAAGTTAGCCTCGTTTCTCATCATTTTGGACCATGGGCTATAGCCCATATCGTACGGCATACTATAGCGCGCCGTTTTTCATCATTTTTGAGGATTTGAAAAAAATTACGAAATGACAAAAACGATGGGTTATAGCCCATGTTTTTTGAAATTTCAAAAAAAAAAGTTAGCCTCGTTTCTCATCAATTTGGACCATGGGCTATAGCCCATATCGTACGGCGTACTATAGCGCGCCGTTTTTCATCATTTTTGAGGATTTTAAAAAAATGACGAAATGACAAAAACGATGGGTTATAGCCCATGTTTTTTGAAATTTTGAAAAAAAAAGTTAGCCTCGTTTCTCATCATTTTGGACCATGGGATATAGCCCATATCGTACGGCATACTATAGCGCGCCGTTTTTCATCATTTTTGAGGATTAAAAAAGAATGACGAAATGACAAAAACGATGGGTTATAGCCCATGTTTTTTGAAATTTTGAAAAAAAAAGTTAGCCTCGTTTCTCATCATTTTGGACCATGGGCTATAGCCCATATCGTACGGCATACTATAGCGCGCCGTTTTTCATCATTTTTGAGGATTTTAAAAAAATGACGAAATGACAAAAACGATGGGTTATAGCCCATGTTTTTTGAAATTTTGAAAAAAAAAGTTAGCCTCGTTTCTCATCATTTTGGACCATGGGCTATAGCCCATATCGTACGGCATACTATAGCGCGCCGTTTTTCATCATTTTTGAGGATTTGAAAAAAATGACGAAATGACAAAAACGATGGGTTATAGCCCATGTTTTTTGAAATTTCAAAAAAAAAAGTTAGCCTCGTTTCTCATCAATTTGGACCATGGGCTATAGCCCATATCGTACGGCGTACTATAGCGCGCCGTTTTTCATCATTTTTGAGGATTTGAAAAAAATGACGAAATGACAAAAACGATGGGTTATAGCCCATGTTTTTTTAAATTTAAAAAAAAAAAGTTAGCCTCGTTTCTCATCATTTTGGACCGTGGGCTATAGCCCATATCGTACGGCATACTATAGCGCGCCGTTTTTCATCATTTTTGAGGATTTCAAAAAAATTACGAAATTACAAAAACGATGGGTTATAGCCCATGTTTTTTGAAATTTTGAAAAAAAAAGTTAGCCTCGTTTCTCATCATTTTGGACCGTGGGCTATAGCCCATATCGTACGGCATACTATAGCGCGCCGTTTTTCATCATTTTTGAGGATTTGAAAAAAATGACGAAATGACAAAAACGATGGGTTATAGCCCATGTTTTTTGAAATTTTGAAAAAAAAAGTTAGCCTCGTTTCTCATCATTTTGGACCGTGGGCTATAGCCCATATCGTACGGCATACTATAGCGCGCCGTTTTTCATCATTTTTGAAGATTTGAAAAAAATGACGTGTGACGGCGGACGCCGTCACTATACCTAATGCAGATGCTAACCCAATTCTATTTATAATGTAAATAAGGACACAAATTGTAACAAATGCATTTATTGAAGTTACGGGGGGACACTGAGTTGTCGGTGATTCTCTGAAGTGGTGGATCTCCTCATACACCTACAAATGAGCAGATATAAGGCACATTAGTTTAGGAATAAATAGGACAGCAGACTTTCTAATTGACCAGTATAATGAGAAGACTTGTAAAGAAGGAATGTAAATCTCTGATGTCTAAACTTACCTTTGTTTACTCTCATCCTCCTCTCAGGGTGGTGTTCGGGCAAATGAGTTCCCTCCGGGTATAGGCACCCCTCTTATAGTTCCGGGAGGGACCAAGTGGGAAATGGATAGCAGGGGGGGATTGGGATGGACTACAATGAATGTAATCCTGTATGTGTTGTGTATATACTCTATGCTAACTACTAATTGTAAATGGGGATTGAGGGTGCATATACAGGGAGTAAGTTTATATAAAATTGCATTGTGTGATTCTAAGAATGTGGAATATGGTTATGGTTACCCATGGGGAATGGTATGGGCTAACCAGGTAATGGACTGCCCAGATACTATAAGAAGCAGTCAGTTGTCTGTAACCTCAGATATGACAGGTTGTTATGCATATGACATGTCAAAGTGATTGAGAAATAAAGCCTTATTGAAGGTCCCCTGGACTGGTCTCTATTCATGTGTTGCCTTGGCCGCTCGACACTCTTACATGACGAAATGACAAAAACGATGGGTTATAGCCCATGTTTTTTGAAATTTTGAAAAAAAAAGTTATCCTCGTTTCTCATCATTTTGGACCATGGGCTATAGCCCATATCGTACGGCATACTATAGCGCGCCGTTTTTCATCATTTTTGAGGATTTCAAAAAAATGACGAAATTACAAAAACGATGGGTTATAGCCCATGTTTTTTGAAATTTTGAAAAAAAAAGTTAGCCTCGTTTCTCATCATTTTGGACCGTGGGCTATAGCCCATATCGTACGGCATACTATAGCGCGCAGTTTTTCATCATTTTTGAAGATTTGAAAAAAATGACAAAATGACAAAAACGATGGGTTATAGCCCATGATTTTTGAAATTTTGAAAAAAAAAGTTATCCTCGTTTCTCATCATTTTGGACCATGGGCTATAGCCTATATCAGTGGTTCCCAAAGTGGGGTCCGGGGACCCCCAGGGGTACCTGAGGGAGTTCCAGGGGGGACCCATCTATTTTGTTCATGTTCATAAAGTGCTAAAGTGTTTAAAGCAGTGGTTCCCAAACTTTTTCATGTCAAGGACCCCCAAATTGACACTACTTTGCCCGTGGACCCCTTATCTTATTGGCTGGCCTTTACACAGCTCTTGCAACGAGCATAACGAGGATAACTTTTTTTTTCAAAATTTCAAAAAACATGGGCTACCCATCGTTTTTTTCATATTTTCATTATTTTCAAATCCTCAAAAATGATGAAAAACGGCGTGCTATAGTATGCCGTACGATATGGGCTATAGCCCATGGTCCAAAATGATGAGAAACGAGGATAACTCAAATTGTCGTAGTGGTTAAGATGTTGGCTTTCCACGTGGGAGACCAGGGTTCGATTCCCGGCTGTTACACTATCATACAAAAGAAGACCTCAACAGCGCTAAGAAAGATCTGATTAATATGATGCTGTGTTATTTAAACTTTACTAACTGAAGGCTAACGAACAAAAGATCACTTCAAAATGACCAGGAGACTTTGCCTGAGAGTGTCTGACTGATGGTGCAGTGGTCTAATCATCAGGGTTTCAGTACAGACATTCCATGTTCAAGGCCTGTTCCTCCTACAGCTCAATGCTGCAGTAATTTGAACTTTTCAAGGCTAGAATAAAAAATAAAAACTCAAAAGCACCCGGAGACATCTGCTGAATGCCCAAAGGTGCCGTGGCGTAATGGTGTGGAGCGCTTGGCCCGATGCCTCTGCTACAGTCAGTTGGCCGGTTCAAGTCCCATGTCATGACATCAAGGTGCTGGAGGACCATCGGGAGTTCCTCCTACAGCTCAATGCTGCAGTAATATGAACTTTTCAAGGCTAGAATAAAAAATAAAAACTCAAAAGCACCCGGAGACATCTGCTGAATGCCCAAAGGTGCCGTGGCGTAATGGTGTGGAGCGCTTGGCCCGATGCCTCTGCTACAGTCAGTTGGCCGGTTCAAGTCCCATGTCATGACATCAAGGTGCTGGAGGACCATCGGGAGTTCCTCCTACAGCTCAATGCTGCAGTAATTTGAACTTTTCAAGGCTAGAATAAAAAATAAAAACTCAAAAGCACCCGGAGACATCTGCTGAATGCCCAAAGGTGCCGTGGTGTAATGGTGTGGAGCGCTTGGCCCGTTGCCGCTGCTACAGTCAGTTGGCCGGTTCAAGTCCCATGTCATGACATCAAGGTGCTGGAGGACCATCGGGAGTTCCTCCTACAGCTCAATGCTGCAGTAATTTGAACTTTTCAAGGCTAGAATAAAAAATAAAAACTCAAAAGCACCCGGAGACATCTGCTGAATGCCCAAAGGTGCTGTGGTGTAATGGTGTGGAGCGCTTGGCCCGATGCCTCTGCTACAGTCAGTTGGCCGGTTCAAGTCCCATGTCATGACATCAAGGTGCTGGAGGACCATCGGGAGACGGTGCTCTCTCCCCCTGTTTCCTGAGATGTAACGGTTGGGGCTTATGTCTGAAAGAACCCTGTCCAGCTAATCTTTTACCATGAAAATGTCCAATTTAACATACTCTTACCACCTCTCAGTGTGCCATTTTCCAACTGGCCTGGCAGCCAGACATAAAAGAGGGACTTTCCAACCAAGTTTTGGGCCACCTCAATTTCCCAAATTTGCAATTTCCGCAATTTGCAATTTCCAATTTCCGCAATTTGCAATTTCCTCAATTTCCCAAATTTGCAATTTCCGCAATTTCCGCAATTTGCAATTTGCAATTTCCGCAATTTCCTCAATTTCCGCAATTTCCAATTTCCCAAATTTGCAATTTCCGCAATTTCCGCAATCTGCAATTTCCGCAATTTGCAGTTTTTCATTGTCAAATTCATATAGTCACAGACTATTCTGTCAGATGATGGGCCAAAATGCATTGCTATTTCTTTTTAAAAGTTTGACCTAATTCTTATCTGTAAAACTTTAGGTGGACAGGGTTCTTTCAAACATAACCCCCAAATGCTACTTTTCAGGAAACAGGGGGAGAGAGCACCGTCTCCCGATGGTCCTCCAGCACCTTGATGTCATGACATGGGACTTGAACCGGCCAACTGACTGTAGCAGAGGCAACGGGCCAAGCGCTCCACACCATTACGCCACGGCACCTTTGGGCATTCAGCAGATGTCTCCGGGTGCTTTTGAGTTTTTATTTTTTATTCTAGCCTTGAAAAGTTCAAATTACTGCTGCATTGAGCTGTAGGAGGAACTACCGATGGTCCTCCAGCACCTTGATGTCATGACATGGGACTTGAACCGGCCAACTAACTGTAGCAGAGGCAACGGGCCAAGCGCTCCACACCATTACACCACGGCACCTTTGGGCATTCAGCAGATGTCTCCGGGTGCTTTTGAGTTTTTATTTTTTATTCTAGCCTTGAAAAGTTCAAATTACTGCAGCATTGAGCTGTAGGAGGAACTCCCGATGGTCCTCCAGCACCTTGATGTCATGACATGGGACTTGAACCGGCCAACTGACTGTAGCAGAGGCATCGGGCCAAGCGCTCCACACCATTACGCCACGGCACCTTTAGGCATTCAGCAGATGTCTCCGGGTGCTTTTGAGTTTCTATTTTTTATTCTAGCCTTGAAAAGCTCAAATTACTGCAGCATTGAGCTGTAGGAGGAACAGGCCTTGAACATGGAATGTCTGTACTGAAACCCTGATGATTAGACCACTGCACCATCAGTCAGACACTCTCAGGCAAAGTCTCCTGGTAATTTTGAAGTGATCTTTTGTTCGTTAGCCTTCAGTTAGTAAAGTTTAAATAACACAGCATCATATTAATCAGATCTTTCTTAGCGCTGTTGAGGTCTTCTTTTGTATGATAGTGTAACAGCCGGGAATCGAACCCTGGTCTCCCACGTGGAAAGCCAACATCTTAACCACTACTACAATTAGAGTTATCCTCGTTTCTCATCATTTTGGACCATGGGCTATAGCCCATATCGTACGGCATACTATAGCACGCCGTTTTTCATCATTTTTGAGGATTTGAAAATAATGAAAATATGAAAAAAACGATGGGTTATAGCCCATGTTTTTTGAAATTTTGGAAAAAAAAGTTATCCTCGTTTCTCATCATTTTGGACCATGGGCTATAGCCCATATCGTACGGCATACTATAGCGTGCCGTTTTTCATCATTTTTGATGATTTGACAAAAATGACGAAATGACAAAAACGATGGGTTATAGCCCATGTTTTTTGAAATTTTGAAAAAAAAAGTTAGCCTCGTTTCTCATCATTTTGGACCATGGGCTATAGCCCATATCGTACGGCATACTATAGCGCGCCGTGTTTCATCATTTTTGAGGATTTGAAAAAAATGACGAAATGACAAAAACGATGGGTTATAGCCCATGTTTTTTGAAATTTTGAAAAAAAAAAGTTAGCCTCGTTTCTCATCATTTTGGACCATGGGTTATAGCCCATATCGTACGGCATACTATAGCGCGCCGTTTTTCATCATTTTTGAGGATTTGAAAAAAATGACGAAATGACAAAAACGATGGGTTATAGCCCATGTTTTTTGAAATTTTGGAAAAAAAAGTTAGCCTCGTTTCTCATCATTTTGGACCATGGGCTATAGCCCATATCGTACGGCATACTATAGCGCGCCGTTTTTCATCATTTTTGAGGATTTGAAAAAAATGACGAAATGACAAAAACGATGGGTTATAGCCCATGTTTTTTGAAATTTTGAAAAAAAAAAGTTAGCCTCGTTTCTCATCATTTTGGACCATGGGCTATAGCCCATATCGTACGGCATACTATAGCGCGCCGTTTTTCATCATTTTTGAGGATTTGAAAAAAATGACGAAATGACAAAAACGATGGGTTATAGCCCATGTTTTTTGAAATTTTGAAAAAAAAAGTTAGCCTCGTTTCTCATCATTTTTGACCATGGGCTATAGCCCATATCGTACGGCATACTATAGCGCGCCGTTTTTCATAATTTTTGAGGATTTTAAAAAAATGACGAAATGACAAAAACGATGGGTTATAGCCCATGTTTTTTGAAATTTTGGAAAAAAAAGTTAGCCTCGTTTCTCATCAATTTGGACCATGGGCTATAGCCCATATCGTACGGTGTACTATAGCGCGCCGTTTTTCATCATTTTTGAGGATTAAAAAAGAATGACGAAATGACAAAAACGATGGGTTATAGCCCATGTTTTTTGAAATTTTGAAAAAAAAAGTTAGCCTCGTTTCTCATCAATTTGGACCATGGGCTATAGCCCATATCGTACGGTGTACTATAGCGCGCCGTTTTTCATCATTTTTGAGGATTTGAAAAAAATGACGAAATGACAAAAACGATGGGTTATAGCCCATGTTTTTTGAAATGTTGAAAAAAAAAGTTAGCCTCGTTTCTCATCATTTTGGACCATGGGCTATAGCCCATATCGTACGGCATACTATAGCGCGCCGTTTTTCATCATTTTTGAGGATTTGAAAAAAATGACGAAATGACAAAAACGATGGGTTATAGCCCATGTTTTTTGAAATTTTGAAAAAAAAAGTTAGCCTCGTTTCTCATCATTTTGGACCATGGGCTATAGCCCATATCGTACGGCATACTATAGCGCGCCGTTTTTCATCATTTTTGAGGATTTGAAAAAAATGACGAAATGACAAAAACGATGGGTTATAGCCCATGTTTTTGGAAATTTCCAAAAAAAAAGTTAGCCTCGTTTCTCATCAATTTGGACCATGGGCTATAGCCCATATCGTACGGCGTACTATAGCGCGCCGTTTTTCATCATTTTTGAGGATTTAAAAAAAATGACGAAATGACAAAAACGATGGGTTATAGCCCATGTTTTTTGAAATTTTGAAAAAAAAAGTTAGCCTCGTTTCTCATCATTTTGGACCATGGGATATAGCCCATATCGTACGGCATACTATAGCGCGCCGTTTTTCATCATTTTTGAGGATTAAAAAAGAATGACGAAATGACAAAAACGATGGGTTATAGCCCATGTTTTTTGAAATTTTGAAAAAAAAAGTTAGCCTCGTTTCTCATCAATTTGGACCATGGGCTATAGCCCATATCGTACGGTGTACTATAGCGCGCCGTTTTTCATCATTTTTGAGGATTTGAAAAAAATGACGAAATGACAAAAACGATGGGTTATAGCCCATGTTTTTTGAAATGTTGAAAAAAAAAGTTAGCCTCGTTTCTCATCATTTTGGACCATGGGCTATAGCCCATATCGTACGGCATACTATAGCGCGCCGTTTTTCATCATTTTTGAGGATTTGAAAAAAATGACGAAATGACAAAAACGATGGGTTATAGCCCATGTTTTTTGAAATGTTGAAAAAAAAAGTTAGCCTCGTTTCTCATCATTTTGGACCATGGGCTATAGCCCATATCGTACGGCATACTATAGCGCGCCGTTTTTCATCATTTTTGAGGATTTGAAAAAAATGACGAAATGACAAAAACGATGGGTTATAGCCCATGTTTTTTGAAATTTTGAAAAAAAAAGTTAGCCTCGTTTCTCATCATTTTGGACCATGGGCTATAGCCCATATCGTACGGCATACTATAGCGCGCCGTTTTTCATCATTTTTGAGGATTTGAAAAAAATGACGAAATGACAAAAACGATGGGTTATAGCCCATGTTTTTTGAAATTTCCAAAAAAAAGGTTAGCCTCGTTTCTCATCAATTTGGACCATGGGCTATAGCCCATATCGTACGGCGTACTATAGCGCGCCGTTTTTCATCATTTTTGAGGATTTTAAAAAAATGACGAAATGACAAAAACGATGGGTTATAGCCCATGTTTTTTTAAATTTTGAAAAAAAAAGTTAGCCTCGTTTCTCATCATTTTGGACCATGGGATATAGCCCATATCGTACGGCATACTATAGCGCGCCGTTTTTCATCATTTTTGAGGATTAAAAAAGAATGATGAAATGACAAAAACGATGGGTTATAGCCCATGTTTTTTGAAATTTTGAAAAAAAAAGTTAGCCTCGTTTCTCATCATTTTGGACCATGGGCTATAGCCCATATCGTACGGCATACTATAGCGCGCCGTTTTTCATCATTTTTGAGGATTTTAAAAAAATGACGAAATGACAAAAACGATGGGTTATAGCCCATGTTTTTTGAAATTTTGAAAAAAAAAGTTAGCCTCGTTTCTCATCATTTTGGACCATGGGCTATAGCCCATATCGTACGGCATACTATAGCGCGCCGTTTTTCATCATTTTTGAGGATTTGAAAAAAATGACGAAATGACAAAAACGATGGGTTATAGCCCATGTTTTTTGAAATTTCAAAAAAAAAAGTTAGCCTCGTTTCTCATCAATTTGGACCATGGGCTATAGCCCATATCGTACGGCGTACTATAGCGCGCCGTTTTTCATCATTTTTGAGGATTTGAAAAAAATGACGAAATGACAAAAACGATGGGTTATAGCCCATGTTTTTTGAAATTTCAAAAAAAAAAGTTAGCCTCGTTTCTCATCATTTTGGACCGTGGGCTATAGCCCATATCGTACGGCATACTATAGCGCGCCGTTTTTCATCATTTTTGAGGATTTCAAAAAAATTACGAAATTACAAAAACGATGGGTTATAGCCCATGTTTTTTGAAATTTTGAAAAAAAAAGTTAGCCTCGTTTCTCATCATTTTGGACCGTGGGCTATAGCCCATATCGTACGGCATACTATAGCGCGCCGTTTTTCATCATTTTTGAGGATTTGAAAAAAATTACGAAATGACAAAAACGATGGGTTATAGCCCATGTTTTTTGAAATTTTGAAAAAAAAAGTTAGCCTCGTTTCTCATCATTTTGGACCGTGGGCTATAGCCCATATCGTACGGCATACTATAGCGCGCCGTTTTTCATCATTTTTGAAGATTTGAAAAAAATGACGTGTGACGGCGGACGCCGTCACTATACCTAATGCAGATGCTAACCCAATTCTATTTATAATGTAAATAAGGACACAAATTGTAACAAATGCATTTATTGAAGTTACGGGGGGACACTGAGTTGTCGGTGATTCTCTGAAGTGGTGGATCTCCTCATACACCTACAAATGAGCAGATATAAGGCACATTAGTTTAGGAATAAATAGGACAGCAGACTTTCTAATTGACCAGTATAATGAGAAGACTTGTAAAGAAGGAATGTAAATCTCTGATGTCTAAACTTACCTTTGTTTACTCTCATCCTCCTCTCAGGGTGGTGTTCGGGCAAATGAGTTCCCTCCGGGTATAGGCACCCCTCTTATAGTTCCGGGAGGGACCAAGTGGGAAATGGATAGCAGGGGGGGATTGGGATGGACTACAATGAATGTAATCCTGTATGTGTTGTGTATATACTCTATGCTAACTACTAATTGTAAATGGGGATTGAGGGTGCATATACAGGGAGTAAGTTTATATAAAATGGCATTGTGTGATTCTAAGAATGTGGAATATGGTTATGGTTACCCATGGGGAATGGTATGGGCTAACCAGGTAATGGACTGCCCAGATACTATAAGAAGCAGTCAGTTGTCTGTAACCTCAGATATGACAGGTTGTTATGCATATGAGATGTCAAAGTGATTGAGAAATAAAGCCTTATTGAAGGTCCCCTGGACTGGTCTCTATTCATGTGTTGCCTTGGCCGCTCGACACTCTTACATGACGAAATGACAAAAACGATGGGTTATAGCCCATGTTTTTTGAAATTTTGAAAAAAAAAGTTATCCTCGTTTCTCATCATTTTGGACCATGGGCTATAGCCCATATCGTACGGCATACTATAGCGCGCCGTTTTTCATCATTTTTGAGGATTTCAAAAAAATGACGAAATTACAAAAACGATGGGTTATAGCCCATGTTTTTTGAAATTTTGAAAAAAAAAAGTTAGCCTCGTTTCTCATCATTTTGGACCGTGGGCTATAGCCCATATCGTACGGCATACTATAGCGCGCCGTTTTTCATCATTTTTGAAGATTTGAAAAAAATGACGAAATGACAAAAACGATGGGTTATAGCCCATGTTTTTTGAAATTTTGAAAAAAAAAGTTAGCCTCGTTTCTCATCATTTTGGACCATGGGCTATAGCCCATATCGTACGGCATACTATAGCGCGCCGTTTTTCATCATTTTTGAGGATTTTAAAAAAATGACGAAATGACAAAAACGATGGGTTATAGCCCATGTTTTTTGAAATTTTGAAAAAAAAAGTTAGCCTCGTTTCTCATAATTTTGGACCATGGGCTATAGCCCATATCGTACGGCATACTATAGCGCGCCGTTTTTCATCATTTTTGAGGATTTTAAAAAAATGACGAAATGACAAAAACGATGGGTTATAGCCCATGTTTTTTGAAATTTTGAAAAAAAAAGTTAGCCTCGTTTCTCATCATTTTGGACCATGGGCTATAGCCCATATCGTACGGCATACTATAGCGCGCCGTTTTTCATCATTTTTGAGGATTTGAAAAAAATGACGAAATGACAAAAACGATGGGTTATAGCCCATGTTTTTTGAAATTTAAAAAAAAAAAGTTAGCCTCGTTTCTCATCAATTTGGACCATGGGCTATAGCCCATATCGTACGGCGTACTATAGCGCGCCGTTTTTCATCATTTTTGAGGATTTGAAAAAAATGACAAAATGACAAAAACGATGGGTTATAGCCCATGTTTTTTGAAATTTTGAAAAAAAAAGTTAGCCTCGTTTCTCATCATTTTGGACCATGGGCTATAGCCCATATCGTACGGCATACTATAGCGCGCCGTTTTTCATCATTTTTGAGGATTTTAAAAAAATGACGAAATGACAAAAACGATGGGTTATAGCCCATGTTTTTTGAAATTTTGAAAAAAAAAGTTAGCCTCGTTTCTCATCATTTTGGACCATGGGCTATAGCCCATATCGTACGGCATACTATAGCGCGCCGTTTTTCATCATTTTTGAGGATTTTAAAAAAATGACGAAATGACAAAAACGATGGGTTATAGCCCATGTTTTTTGAAATTTTGAAAAAAAAAGTTAGCCTCGTTTCTCATCATTTTGGACCATGGGCTATAGCCCATATCGTACGGCATACTATAGCGCGCCGTTTTTCATCATTTTTGAGGATTTGAAAAAAATGACGAAATGACAAAAACGATGGGTTATAGCCCATGTTTTTTGAAATTTCAAAAAAAAAAGTTAGCCTCGTTTCTCATCAATTTGGACCATGGGCTATAGCCCATATCGTACGGCGTACTATAGCGCGCCGTTTTTCATCATTTTTGAGGATTTGAAAAAAATGACGAAATGACAAAAACGATGGGTTATAGCCCATGTTTTTTGAAATTTCAAAAAAAAAAGTTAGCCTCGTTTCTCATCATTTTGGACCGTGGGCTATAGCCCATATCGTACGGCATACTATAGCGCGCCGTTTTTCATCATTTTTGAAGATTTGAAAAAAATGACGTGTGACGGCGGACGCCGTCACTATACCTAATGCAGATGCTAACCCAATTCTATGTATAATGTAAATAAGGACACAAATTGTAACAAATGCATTTATTGAAGTTACGGGGGGACACTGAGTTGTCGGTGATTCTCTGAAGTGGTGGATCTCCTCATACACCTACAAATGAGCAGATATAAGGCACATTAGTTTAGGAATAAATAGGACAGCAGACTTTCTAATTGACCAGTATAATGAGAAGACTTGTAAAGAAGGAATGTAAATCTCTGATGTCTAAACTTACCTTTGTTTACTCTCATCCTCCTCTCAGGGTGGTGTTCGGGCAAATGAGTTCCCTCCGGGTATAGGCACCCCTCTTATAGTTCCGGGAGGGACCAAGTGGGAAATGGATAGCAGGGGGGGATTGGGATGGACTACAATGAATGTAATCCTGTATGTGTTGTGTATATACTCTATGCTAACTACTAATTGTAAATGGGGATTGAGGGTGCATATACAGGGAGTAAGTTTATATAAAATGGCATTGTGTGATTCTAAGAATGTGGAATATGGTTATGGTTACCCATGGGGAATGGTATGGGCTAACCAGGTAATGGACTGCCCAGATACTATAAGAAGCAGTCAGTTGTCTGTAACCTCAGATATGACAGGTTGTTATGCATATGACATGTCAAAGTGATTGAGAAATAAAGCCTTATTGAAGGTCCCCTGGACTGGTCTCTATTCATGTGTTGCCTTGGCCGCTCGACACTCTTACATGACGAAATGACAAAAACGATGGGTTATAGCCCATGTTTTTTGAAATTTTGAAAAAAAAAGTTATCCTCGTTTCTCATCATTTTGGACCATGGGCTATAGCCCATATCGTACGGCATACTATAACGCGCCGTTTTTCATCATTTTTGAGGATTTCAAAAAAATGACGAAATTACAAAAACGATGGGTTATAGCCCATGTTTTTTGAAATTTTGAAAAAAAAAAGTTAGCCTCGTTTCTCATCATTTTGGACCGTGGGCTATAGCCCATATCGTACGGCATACTATAGCGCGCCGTTTTTCATCATTTTTGAAGATTTGAAAAAAATGACAAAATGACAAAAACGATGGGTTATAGCCCATGTTTTTTGAAATTTTGAAAAAAAAAGTTAGCCTCGTTTCTCATCATTTTGGACCATGGGCTATAGCCCATATCGTACGGCATACTATAGCGCGCCGTTTTTCATCATTTTTGAGGATTTTAAAAAAATGACGAAATGACAAAAACGATGGGTTATAGCCCATGTTTTTTGAAATTTTGAAAAAAAAAGTTAGCCTCGTTTCTCATAATTTTGGACCATGGGCTATAGCCCATATCGTACGGCATACTATAGCGCGCCGTTTTTCATCATTTTTGAGGATTTTAAAAAAATGACGAAATGACAAAAACGATGGGTTATAGCCCATGTTTTTTGAAATTTTGAAAAAAAAAGTTAGCCTCGTTTCTCATCATTTTGGACCATGGGCTATAGCCCATATCGTACGGCATACTATAGCGCGCCGTTTTTCATCATTTTTGAGGATTTGAAAAAAATGACGAAATGACAAAAACGATGGGTTATAGCCCATGTTTTTTGAAATTTCAAAAAAAAAAGTTAGCCTCGTTTCTCATCAATTTGGACCATGGGCTATAGCCCATATCGTACGGCGTACTATAGCGCGCCGTTTTTCATCATTTTTGAGGATTTGAAAAAAATGACGAAATGACAAAAACGATGGGTTATAGCCCATGTTTTTTGAAATTTCAAAAAAAAAAGTTAGCCTCGTTTCTCATCATTTTGGACCGTGGGCTATAGCCCATATCGTACGGCATACTATAGCGCGCCGTTTTTCATCATTTTTGAAGATTTGAAAAAAATGACGTGTGACGGCGGACGCCGTCACTATACCTAATGCAGATGCTAACCCAATTCTATGTATAATGTAAATAAGGACACAAATTGTAACAAATGCATTTATTGAAGTTACGGGGGGACACTGAGTTGTCGGTGATTCTCTGAAGTGGTGGATCTCCTCATACACCTACAAATGAGCAGATATAAGGCACATTAGTTTAGGAATAAATAGGACAGCAGACTTTCTAATTGACCAGTATAATGAGAAGACTTGTAAAGAAGGAATGTAAATCTCTGATGTCTAAACTTACCTTTGTTTACTCTCATCCTCCTCTCAGGGTGGTGTTCGGGCAAATGAGTTCCCTCCGGGTATAGGCACCCCTCTTATAGTTCCGGGAGGGACCAAGTGGGAAATGGATAGCAGGGGGGGATTGGGATGGACTACAATGAATGTAATCCTGTATGTGTTGTGTATATACTCTATGCTAACTACTAATTGTAAATGGGGATTGAGGGTGCATATACAGGGAGTAAGTTTATATAAAATGGCATTGTGTGATTCTAAGAATGTGGAATATGGTTATGGTTACCCATGGGGAATGGTATGGGCTAACCAGGTAATGGACTGCCCAGATACTATAAGAAGCAGTCAGTTGTCTGTAACCTCAGATATGACAGGTTGTTATGCATATGAGATGTCAAAGTGATTGAGAAATAAAGCCTTATTGAAGGTCCCCTGGACTGGTCTCTATTCATGTGTTGCCTTGGCCGCTCGACACTCTTACATGACGAAATGACAAAAACGATGGGTTATAGCCCATGTTTTTTGAAATTTTGAAAAAAAAAGTTATCCTCGTTTCTCATCATTTTGGACCATGGGCTATAGCCCATATCGTACGGCATACTATAGCGCGCCGTTTTTCATCATTTTTGAGGATTTCAAAAAAATGACGAAATTACAAAAACGATGGGTTATAGCCCATGTTTTTTGAAATTTTGAAAAAAAAAAGTTAGCCTCGTTTCTCATCATTTTGGACCGTGGGCTATAGCCCATATCGTACGGCATACTATAGCGCGCCGTTTTTCATCATTTTTGAAAATTTGAAAAAAATGACGAAATGACAAAAACGATGGGTTATAGCCCATGTTTTTTGAAATTTTGAAAAAAAAAGTTAGCCTCGTTTCTCATCATTTTGGACCATGGGCTATAGCCCATATCGTACGGCATACTATAGCGCGCCGTTTTTCATCATTTTTGAGGATTTTAAAAAAATGACGAAATGACAAAAACGATGGGTTATAGCCCATGTTTTTTGAAATTTTGAAAAAAAAAGTTAGCCTCGTTTCTCATCATTTTGGACCATGGGCTATAGCCCATATCGTACGGCATACTATAGCGCGCCGTTTTTCATCATTTTTGAGGATTTTAAAAAAATGACGAAATGACAAAAACGATGGGTTATAGCCCATGTTTTTTGAAATTTTGAAAAAAAAAGTTAGCCTCGTTTCTCATCATTTTGGACCATGGGCTATAGCCCATATCGTACGGCATACTATAGCGCGCCGTTTTTCATCATTTTTGAGGATTTGAAAAAAATGACGAAATGACAAAAACGATGGGTTATAGCCCATGTTTTTTGAAATTTCAAAAAAAAAAGTTAGCCTCGTTTCTCATCAATTTGGACCATGGGCTATAGCCCATATCGTACGGCGTACTATAGCGCGCCGTTTTTCATCATTTTTGAGGATTTGAAAAAAATGACGAAATGACAAAAACGATGGGTTATAGCCCATGTTTTTTGAAATTTCAAAAAAAAAAGTTAGCCTCGTTTCTCATCATTTTGGACCGTGGGCTATAGCCCATATCGTACGGCATACTATAGCGCTCCGTTTTTCATCATTTTTGAAGATTTGAAAAAAATGACGTGTGACGGCGGACGCCGTCACTATACCTAATGCAGATGCTAACCCAATTCTATGTATAATGTAAATAAGGACACAAATTGTAACAAATGCATTTATTGAAGTTACGGGGGGACACTGAGTTGTCGGTGATTCTCTGAAGTGGTGGATCTCCTCATACACCTACAAATGAGCAGATATAAGGCACATTAGTTTAGGAATAAATAGGACAGCAGACTTTCTAATTGACCAGTATAATGAGAAGACTTGTAAAGAAGGAATGTAAATCTCTGATGTCTAAACTTACCTTTGTTTACTCTCATCCTCCTCTCAGGGTGGTGTTCGGGCAAATGAGTTCCCTCCGGGTATAGGCACCCCTCTTATAGTTCCGGGAGGGACCAAGTGGGAAATGGATAGCAGGGGGGGATTGGGATGGACTACAATGAATGTAATCCTGTATGTGTTGTGTATATACTCTATGCTAACTACTAATTGTAAATGGGGATTGAGGGTGCATATACAGGGAGTAAGTTTATATAAAATGGCATTGTGTGATTCTAAGAATGTGGAATATGGTTATGGTTACCCATGGGGAATGGTATGGGCTAACCAGGTAATGGACTGCCCTATAAGAAGCAGTCAGTTGTCTGTAACCTCAGATATGACAGGTTGTTATGCATATGACATGTCAAAGTGATTGAGAAATAAAGCCTTATTGAAGGTCCCCTGGACTGGTCTCTATTCATGTGTTGCCTTGGCCGCTCGACACTCTCACATGACGAAATGACAAAAACGATGGGTTATAGCCCATGTTTTTTGAAATTTTGAAAAAAAAAGTTATCCTCGTTTCTCATCACTTTGGACCATGGGCTATAGCCCATATCGTACGGCATACTATAGCGCGCCGTTTTTCATCATTTTTGAGGATTTCAAAAAAATGACGAAATTACAAAAACGATGGGTTATAGCCCATGTTTTTTGAAATTTTGAAAAAAAAAGTTAGCCTCGTTTCTCATCATTTTGGACCGTGGGCTATAGCCAATATCGTACGGCATACTATAGCGTGCAGTTTTTCATCATTTTTGAAGATTTGAAAAAATGACGAAATGACAAAAACGATGGGTTATAGCCCATGATTTTTGAAATTTTCAAAAAAAAAGTTATCCTCGTTTCTCATCATTTTGGACCATGGGCTATAGCCCATATCGTACGGCATACTATAGCGCGCCGTGTTTCATCATTTTTGAGGATTTGAAAAAAATGACGAAATGACAAAAACGATGGGTTATAGCCCATGTTTTTTGAAATTTTGAAAAAAAAAGTTAGCCTCGTTTCTCATCATTTTGGACCATGGGCTTTAGCCCATATCGTACGGCATACTATAGCGCGCCGTTTTTCATCATTTTTGAGGATTTGAAAAAAATGACGAAATGACAAAAACGATGGGTTATAGCCCATGTTTTTTGAAATTTTGAAAAAAAAAGTTAGCCTCGTTTCTCATCATTTTTGACCATGGGCTATAGCCCATATCGTACGGCATACTATAGCGCGCCGTTTTTCATAATTTTTGAGGATTTTAAAAAAATGACGAAATGACAAAAACGATGGGTTATAGCCCATGTTTTTTGAAATTTTGAAAAAAAAAGTTAGCCTCGTTTCTCATCAATTTGGACCATGGGCTATAGCCCATATCGTACGGCGTACTATAGCGCGCCGTTTTTCATCATTTTTGAGGATTTGAAAAAAATGACGAAATGACAAAAACGATGGGTTATAGCCCATGTTTTTTGAAATTTTGAAAAAAAAAGTTAGCCTCGTTTCTCATCATTTTGGACCATGGGCTATAGCCCATATCGTACGGCATACTATAGCGCGCCTATTTTTCATCATTTTTGAGGATTTGAAAAAAATGACGAAATGACAAAAACGATGGGTTATAGCCCATGTTTTTTGAAATTTCAAAAAAAAAAGTTAGCCTCGTTTCTCATCAATTTGGACCATGGGCTATAGCCCATATCGTACGGCGTACTATAGCGCGCCGTTTTTCATCATTTTTGAGGATTTTAAAAAAATGACGAAATGACAAAAACGATGGGTTATAGCCCATGTTTTTTGAAATTTTGAAAAAAAAAGTTAGCCTCGTTTCTCATCATTTTGGACCATGGGATATAGCCCATATCGTACGGCATACTATAGCGCGCCGTTTTTCATCATTTTTGAGGATTAAAAAAAAATGACGAAATGACAAAAACGATGGGTTATAGCCCATGTTTTTTGAAATGTTGAAAAAAAAAGTTAGCCTCGTTTCTCATCATTTTGGACCATGGGCTATAGCCCATATCGTACGGCATACTATAGCGCGCCGTTTTTCATCATTTTTGAGGATTTTAAAAAAATGACGAAATGACAAAAACGATGGGTTATAGCCCATGTTTTTTGAAATTTTGAAAAAAAAAGTTAGCCTCGTTTCTCATCATTTTGGACCATGGGCTATAGCCCATATCGTACGGCATACTATAGCGCGCCGTTTTTCATCATTTTTGAGGATTTGAAAAAAATGACGAAATGACAAAAACGATGGGTTATAGCCCATGCTTTTTGAAATTTCAAAAAAAAAAGTTAGCCTCGTTTCTCATCATTTTTGACCATGGGCTATAGCCCATATCGTACGGCATACTATAGCGCGCCGTTTTTCATCATTTTTGAGGATTTTAAAAAAATGACGAAATGACAAAAACGATGGGTTATAGCCCATGTTTTTTGAAATTTTGAAAAAAAAAGTTAGCCTCGTTTCTCATCATTTTGGACCATGGGCTATAGCCCATATCGTACGGCATACTATAGCGCGCCGTTTTTCATCATTTTTGAGGATTTAAAAAAAATGACGAAATGACAAAAACGATGGGTTATAGCCCATTTTTTTTGAAATTTTGAAAAAAAAGGTTAGCCTCGTTTCTCATCATTTTGGACCATGGGATATAGCCCATATCGTACGGCATACTATAGCGCGCCGTTTTTCATCATTTTTGAGGATTTCAAAAAAATGACGAAATTACAAAAACGATGGGTTATAGCCCATGTTTTTTGAAATTTTGAAAAAAAAAGTTAGCCTCGTTTCTCATCATTTTGGACCATGGGCTATAGCCCATATCGTACGGCATACTATAGCGCGCCGTTTTTCATCATTTTTGAGGATTAAAAAAAAATGACGAAATGACAAAAACGATGGGTTATAGCCCATGTTTTTTGAAATTTTGAAAAAAAAAGTTAGCCTCGTTTCTCATCATTTTGGACCATGGGCTATAGCCCATATCGTACGGCATACTATAGCGCGCCGTTTTTCATCATTTTTGAGGATTTTAAAAAAATGACGAAATGACAAAAACGATGGGTTATAGCCCATGTTTTTTGAAATTTTGAAAAAAAAAGTTAGCCTCGTTTCTCATCATTTTGGACCATGGGCTATAGCCCATATCGTACGGCATACTATAGCGCGCCGTTTTTCATCATTTTTGAGGATTTGAAAAAAATGACGAAATGACAAAAACGATGGGTTATAGCCCATGCTTTTTGAAATTTCAAAAAAAAAAGTTAGCCTCGTTTCTCATCATTTTTGACCATGGGCTATAGCCCATATCGTACGGCATACTATAGCGCGCCGTTTTTCATCATTTTTGAGGATTTTAAAAAAATGACGAAATGACAAAAACGATGGGTTATAGCCCATGTTTTTTGAAATTTTGAAAAAAAAAGTTAGCCTCGTTTCTCATCATTTTGGACCATGGGCTATAGCCCATATCGTACGGCATACTATAGCGCGCCGTTTTTCATCATTTTTGAGGATTTAAAAAAAATGACGAAATGACAAAAACGATGGGTTATAGCCCATTTTTTTTGAAATTTTGAAAAAAAAGGTTAGCCTCGTTTCTCATCATTTTGGACCATGGGATATAGCCCATATCGTACGGCATACTATAGCGCGCCGTTTTTCATCATTTTTGAGGATTTCAAAAAAATGACGAAATTACAAAAACGATGGGTTATAGCCCATGTTTTTAGAAATTTTGAAAAAAAACGTTAGCCTCGTTTCTCATCATTTTGGACCGTGGGCTATAGCCCATATCGTACGGCATACTATAGCGCGCCGTTTTTCATCATTTTTGAAGATTTGAAAAAAATGACGTGTGACGGCGGACGCCGTCACTATACCTAATGCAGATGCTAACCCAATTCTATGTATAATGTAAATAAGGACACAAATTGTAACAAATGCATTTATTGAAGTTACGGGGGGACACTGAGTTGTCGGTGATTCTCTGAAGTGGTGGATCTCCTCATACACCTACAAATGAGCAGATATAAGGCACATTAGTTTAGGAATAAATAGGACAGCAGACTTTCTAATTGACCAGTATAATGAGAAGACTTGTAAAGAAGGAATGTAAATCTCTGATGTCTAAACTTACCTTTGTTTACTCTCATCCTCCTCTCAGGGTGGTGTTCGGGCAAATGAGTTCCCTCCGGGTATAGGCACCCCTCTTATAGTTCCGGGAGGGACCAAGTGGGAAATGGATAGCAGGGGGGGATTGGGATGGACTACAATGAATGTAATCCTGTATGTGTTGTGTATATACTCTATGCTAACTACTAATTGTAAATGGGGATTGAGGGTGCATATACAGGGAGTAAGTTTATATAAAATGGCATTGTGTGATTCTAAGAATGTGGAATATGGTTATGGTTACCCATGGGGAATGGTATGGGCTAACCAGGTAATGGACTGCCCTATAAGAAGCAGTCAGTTGTCTGTAACCTCAGATATGACAGGTTGTTATGCATATGACATGTCAAAGTGATTGAGAAATAAAGCCTTATTGAAGGTCCCCTGGACTGGTCTCTATTCATGTGTTGCCTTGGCCGCTCGACACTCTCACATGACGAAATGACAAAAACGATGGGTTATAGCCCATGTTTTTTAAAATTTTGAAAAAAAAAGTTATCCTCGTTTCTCATCATTTTGGACCATGGGCTATAGCCCATATCGTACGGCATACTATAGCACGCCGTTTTTCATCATTTTTGAGGATTTTAAAATAATGAAAATATGAAAAAAACGATGGGTTATAGCCCATGTTTTTTGAAATTTTGAAAAAAAAAGTTAGCCTCGTTTCTCATCATTTTGGACCATGGGCTATAGCCCATATCGTACGGCATACTATAGCGCGCCGTGTTTCATCATTTTTGAGGATTTGAAAAAAATGACGAAATGACAAAAACGATGGGTTATAGCCCATGTTTTTTGAAATTTTGAAAAAAAAAGTTAGCCTCGTTTCTCATCATTTTGGACCATGGGCTATAGCCCATATCGTACGGCATACTATAGCGCGCCGTTTTTCATCATTTTTGAGGATTTAAAAAAAATGACGAAATGACAAAAACGATGGGTTATAGCCCATGTTTTTTGAAATTTTGAAAAAAAAAGTTAGCCTCGTTTCTCATCATTTTGGACCATGGGCTATAGCCCATATCGTACGGCATACTATGGCGCGCCGTTTTTCATCATTTTTGAGGATTTGAAAAAAATGACGAAATGACAAAAACGATGGGTTATAGCCCATGTTTTTTGAAATTTTGAAAAAAAAAAGTTAGCCTCGTTTCTCATCATTTTGGACCATGGGATATAGCCCATATCGTACGGCATACTATAGCGCGCCGTTTTTCATCATTTTTGAGGATTAAAAAAAATGACGAAATGACAAAAACGATGGGTTATAGCCCATGTTTTTTGAAATTTTGAAAAAAAAAGTTAGCCTCGTTTCTCATCATTTTGGACCATGGGCTATAGCCCATATCGTACGGCATACTATAGCGCGCCGTTTTTCATCATTTTTGAGGATTTTAAAAAAATGACGAAATGACAAAAACGATGGGTTATAGCCCATGTTTTTTGAAATTTTGAAAAAAAAAGTTAGCCTCGTTTCTCATCAATTTGGACCATGGGCTATAGCCCATATCGTACGGCGTACTATAGCGCGCCGTTTTTCATCATTTTTGAGGATTTAAAAAAATGACGAAATGACAAAAACGATGGGTTATAGCCCATGTTTTTTGAAATTTTGAAAAAAAAAGTTAGCCTCGTTTCTCATCATTTTGGACCATGGGATATAGCCCATATCGTACGGCATACTATAGCGCGCCGTTTTTCATCATTTTTGAGGATAAAAAAAAAATGACGAAATGACAAAAACGATGGGTTATAGCCCATGTTTTTTGAAATTTTGAAAAAAAAAGTTAGCCTCGTTTCTCATCATTTTGGACCATGGGCTATAGCCCATATCGTACGGCATACTATAGCACGCCGTTTTTCATCATTTTTGAGGATTTTAAAATAATGAAAATATGAAAAAAACGATGGGTTATAGCCCATGTTTTTTGAAATTTTGAAAAAAAAAGTTAGCCTCGTTTCTCATCATTTTGGACCATGGGCTATAGCCCATATCGTACGGCATACTATAGCGCGCCGTGTTTCATCATTTTTGAGGATTTGAAAAAAATGACGAAATGACAAAAACGATGGGTTATAGCCCATGTTTTTTGAAATTTTGAAAAAAAAAGTTAGCCTCGTTTCTCATCATTTTGGACCATGGGCTATAGCCCATATCGTACGGCATACTATAGCGCGCCGTTTTTCATCATTTTTGAGGATTTAAAAAAAATGACGAAATGACAAAAACGATGGGTTATAGCCCATGTTTTTTGAAATTTTGAAAAAAAAAGTTAGCCTCGTTTCTCATCATTTTGGACCATGGGCTATAGCCCATATCGTACGGCATACTATGGCGCGCCGTTTTTCATCATTTTTGAGGATTTGAAAAAAATGACGAAATGACAAAAACGATGGGTTATAGCCCATGTTTTTTGAAATTTTGAAAAAAAAAAGTTAGCCTCGTTTCTCATCATTTTGGACCATGGGATATAGCCCATATCGTACGGCATACTATAGCGCGCCGTTTTTCATCATTTTTGAGGATTAAAAAAAATGACGAAATGACAAAAACGATGGGTTATAGCCCATGTTTTTTGAAATTTTGAAAAAAAAAGTTAGCCTCGTTTCTCATCATTTTGGACCATGGGCTATAGCCCATATCGTACGGCATACTATAGCGCGCCGTTTTTCATCATTTTTGAGGATTTTAAAAAAATGACGAAATGACAAAAACGATGGGTTATAGCCCATGTTTTTTGAAATTTTGAAAAAAAAAGTTAGCCTCGTTTCTCATCAATTTGGACCATGGGCTATAGCCCATATCGTACGGCGTACTATAGCGCGCCGTTTTTCATCATTTTTGAGGATTTAAAAAAATGACGAAATGACAAAAACGATGGGTTATAGCCCATGTTTTTTGAAATTTTGAAAAAAAAAGTTAGCCTCGTTTCTCATCATTTTGGACCATGGGATATAGCCCATATCGTACGGCATACTATAGCGCGCCGTTTTTCATCATTTTTGAGGATAAAAAAAAAATGACGAAATGACAAAAACGATGGGTTATAGCCCATGTTTTTTGAAATTTTGAAAAAAAAAGTTAGCCTCGTTTCTCATCATTTTGGACCATGGGCTATAGCCCATATCGTACGGCATACTATAGCGCGCCGTTTTTCATCATTTTTGAGGATTTGAAAAAAATGACGAAATGACAAAAACGATGGGTTATAGCCCATGTTTTTTGAAATTTTGAAAAAAAAAGTTAGCCTCGTTTCTCATCATTTTGGACCGTGGGCTATAGCCCATATCGTACGGCATACTATAGCGCGCCGTTTTTCATCATTTTTGAAGATTTGAAAAAAATGACGTGTGACGGCGGACGCCGTCACTATACCTAATGCAGATGCTAACCCAATTCTATGTATAATGTAAATAAGGACACAAATTGTAACAAATGCATTTATTGAAGTTAAGGGGGGACATAGCCCCGCAAGCAGAACCCGAATGTAGTAAAGTTTCTGACACTTTGATTACTTTACCCATTGGGTCCTGCTCCACGCTGGGCTGACGCCAGTTACGCACACACAAATACAATGTAAACACGCCATGAGAAACGAATCTGCTCGCTTTTACCATGTTTATTCATGTGTTGACATACGAATGTGCGAACTATAAGTACCTTACATACCATACCGACACATCTCCTGTGTCGCGGAAGCCGTTAAGTATTTTTAATCCATGATTGATTAAAAATGTCGCTTCTTCCTACCTTGTTTATTGACACCTCATTGTACCGCCTATCTGGCTAGCTAGTGGTGCTACAGCTATGACGGAGAAGATCAGAGGCAGGGACGTAGCCCGCAAAGCCAACCGCGCATCGGGAGGCGGTACAATAAACGGTAAATAAACAAGAAGAAATCAAAGCGACATTTTTAATCTAACATGGATTAAAAATACTTAACGGCTTCCGCGACACAGGAGATTTTATCAGAGGTATGTAAGGTACTTATAGTTCGCACATCCGTAATCAAACACAATAAAAAGCGCGGTAATAGCGCGCCGAATCGAAGAAAGGTTGAGTTGGTTTATATCCGCGTTCCAACAATCGCATTGGAAAATCTTAGCATGACCAGGGACCCTACGTAAAGCGACAATCAAATTTCATAAAAGCTTTATGTAGGGTTCCGAGAGGGGCTAGGGGGGACACTGAGTTGTCGGTGATTCTCTGAAGTGGTGGATCTCCTCATACACCTACAAATGAGCAGATATAAGGCACATTAGTTTAGGAATAAATAGGACAGCAGACTTTCTAATTGACCAGTATAATGAGAAGACTTGTAAAGAAGGAATGTAAATCTCTGATGTCTAAACTTACCTTTGTTTACTCTCATCCTCCTCTCAGGGTGGTGTTCGGGCAAATGAGTTCCCTCCGGGTATAGGCACCCCTCTTATAGTTCCGGGAGGGACCAAGTGGGAAATGGATAGCAGGGGGGGATTGGGATGGACTACAATGAATGTAATCCTGTATGTGTTGTGTATATATACTCTATGCTAACTACTAATTGTTAATGGGGATTGAGGGTGCATATACAGGGAGTAAGTTTATATAAAATGGCATTGTGTGATTCTAAGAATGTGGAATATGGTTATGGTTACCCATGGGGAATGGTATGGGCTAACCAGGTAATGGACTGCCCTATAAGAAGCAGTCAGTTGTCTGTAACCTCAGATATGACAGGTTGTTATGCATATGACATGTCAAAGTGATTGAGAAATAAAGCCTTATTGAAGGTCCCCTGGACTGGTCTCTATTCATGTGTTGCCTTGGCCGCTCGACACTCTCACATGACGAAATGACAAAAACGATGGGTTATAGCCCATGTTTTTTGAAATTTTGAAAAAAAAAGTTATCCTCGTTTCTCATAATTTTGGACCATGGGCTATAGCCCATATCGTACGGCATACTATAGCGCGCCGTTTTTCATCATTTTTGAGGATTTGAAAAAAATGACGAAATTACAAAAACGATGGGTTATAGCCCATGTTTTTTGAAATTTTGAAAAAAAAGTTAGCCTCGTTTCTCATCATTTTGGACCGTGGGCTATAGCCCATATCGTACGGCATACTATAGCGCGCCGTTTTTCATCATTTTTGAAGATTTAAAAAAAATGACGAAATGACAAAAACGATGGGTTATAGCCCATGTTTTTTGAAATTTTGAAAAAAAAAAGTTATCCTCGTTTCTCATCATTTTGGACCATGGGCTATAGCCCATATCATACGGCATACTATAGCGCGCCGTTTTTCATCATTTTTGAGGATTTGAAAAAAATGACGAAATGACAAAAACGATGGGTTATAGCCCATGTTTTTTGAAATTTTGAAAAAAAAAAGTTAGCCTCGTTTCTCATCATTTTGGAAGTGGTCAACATGGCATAACATAAAAAATTACAATTATGTACAGCAAAGTTATGTCCGCCATTGGCTGTTCAAGGTGAAAACATACTCTCTGGCCTATATGGCCACCCGGCATGTCGGAAACAATCAGGTTTTATTCAGAGAGGTGAGTCAATGTTTCCAGTCAAACAGCAAGCAATACCCCAGCCAAGAATAAAGGACAAACAAAGGAGTCAGTAGGGAATAGGAAAAAAACAGATAAAAAGTTACGTTTATGGTTGTCATCTGTGTAGATAACGCTGTACTCTTGCATAGTGCCGCAAACAACTGAACTGCAAAGGTGAGGCCCTAGATAGAGTCTTTAATGTTGCAATGAGCCGCTTTTTAAATGCTACGGTTACAATGTGATAAAAAGGTGTGAATATGTCACTTGAAGCCTCCAATAAAACAGAGTAAATTTGCGCACTTTGTCCCAGAAACTCAACACCCCCACGGGGGGATAATCTACACTTCTCTTCCCGGTAATATCGCCTTACATGCATATGTGTACACAGGGGAAAAGTCTCTCTTTCTCCCTCCCTCTCTCTCTCTCTCTCTCTCACTCTCTCACTCTCTCTCTCTCACACACACACACACACACACACACACACACACACACACACACACACACACACACACACACACACACACACACACACACACACACACACACACAAAACTGAATCCTGCTACCCTAATAGACAGGGGGTACATGAGCACATGGCCGTTCATTCGTGCTCTATCTCCGACCAAACCACACTTCCACCACACATCTCTCTATGCAAAATAAAACCTGCACACTCCCACAAAACATATAGACTACATTGCATTCGCCAAAAATGTCTTATTTACTGTTTAAATATTACTTTTCTGACCTAATAGACAGGGGGTACATGAGCACATGGCCGTTCATTCGTGCTCTATCTCCGACCAAACCACACTTCCACCACACATCTCTCTATGCAAAATAAAACCTGCACACTCCCACAAAACATATAGACTACATTGCATTCGCCAAAAATGTAGGCACAGGCACACAGTCTGCTCACATAAAAGAATGTACTGTGTTCATATTTGAAAATACACACATGTTAGGGTATACATTATACATGCACACTCACGGCCTCACACACACACACACACACTCACACACACACACACACACACACACACACACACACACACACACACACACACACACACACACAACTGCATCCATGCACATGGACACACCCATTCAGACACACACACACACACACACACACACACACACACACACACACACACACACACACACACACACACACACACACACACACACACACACACACAGAGGTTTTGTGAAATCAGTGCAGAGGTAAGTTGATATGGCTACTTTGTTCTCTTAATGGTTCTGTTCCGTTTTTATTATTCTGAATGCCTGACCCACCTGTACTGCCCGAGGAGACTCTACCATTCCCCTGTCTCATAGAACAACCATTAGATACAGTTTCCCTGCTCTCTCTCTCTCTCTCCTCTATCTCTCCCCCCATTCTTTGCCTTCTATCAGGCTGGCTATGGGTTCACGTTACATCCCCCCTCCTGTCCCTGGCTGTCCCCCATTCTTTCTCCTTTCGTCCATTTTTCCTCTGTAGACAAATGACGGGACACTGATGAGGAACACAAGACCTGCATTCAGCGCTCTCACACCCAGATGGGGAGGGAAAAAAGCAATTGATGCAGGCGTGGTTTCTTTTCTCTTTCTTAAGAATCTTCTTTTTTAATGAAACACAAAAGAGGCAATAAAATTAAGATAAATAATTTGTTTGTCGTTTTCTTTTTTTTTACATAAGGAAATATTTCAGTTAATATTTCCGAAGAATGACTGAAATTCCATATCTTGAAGTAGGCTATTTCAACTGTACAAAAGCCGTTTCCAGTGGGTCTAAGAATAAAATAAAATAAAAAAACAGGTCGCACAATGATGATGTCACTTCCCTTAGAATGTGATGTTTACAACGGCATCCAGTGTTTCTTAAAGAAAAAAATAACAGCTCTTTAAAAAAACTCAATTAAAGACCCATTAACGCAATATTTCAAAAATGGATATTCACATTAGATTCATTTTAAAGCTTCTGCTTTGCAGTGTAACAGCAACATTTGTTGTTAAAAAGTCAGTTGATGTCCAAAACAGAAAAAAGGTGTTCTCCCTCTGTACAGCGTATACACCCATGACAGTCATCACATGGCTTGCATAAACAAATAGACAATGGCAAATTAGGAAAACAAGCAAACATGAAAAAGAAAAAAAAAATACACACACACACACACACACACACACACACACACACACACACACACACACACACACACACACACACACACACATTAAGAGACATTTTTTTTGGCAAAGCAGGAAAAAAAGTGACAAGACGCACAAGTCTGATTTGATCCTTATCCTGGTTCTATTCTTCTTCTTTTTATGTCTCTCAATATCATCCCATTTGATTGGCTCTGATTGTCCTTCACAGTCACAGGATGTTGTTGTGGTTGCCGTGGAGCCCCTCAAGTGCATCGGCCGGGGGGGTAGGGGTGGGGGGTGGGGGTGGTTGGGGGGGCAGGCAATGTCGCTGTCATAGCAACAGTGGGTGAACTCAAGCAGTCAACGAGAGACAGGACTCTGCTGTCAGATACTACGGTGATTGCAAGGGGTCCCGGAATCAGATTGTGATTGAATATCTTTTTTATCTTTTTTAATAATAATAATATTGCATTCTTCTAAAATGCAGCGAAGCATAAAGTCAGAGGCGCTTTGGTATGTTTTCATCTTTCGTTTGAGGCCAGATAAATATCTACAATTCATTTAGGAATATATTCTAATATAGATATACAACAGCTAGGTTCTTTAAGGATCAGAGAACAGCAGAAACTCAGTTTCCATTTTTTTTCCAGTATTAAAAAAAAGGCAGAGATTTGAAACCCTCACAGGAAATGCACATTGTACATTAAAACCCAACAAGAAAAATAGTACAAAAACAGACCAACAATGGTGTGTGGACACTTTTTTTTAAAAGAGCCTTTTTTGATTTCCTTACAAAAACACCCTCTCCACAGCCCATTAAAACCTTCATCCCTCGCGTGAAGCAGGGTTTTGTCTTTTTTTCCACGCATTTGTACAAGTCTCGCCTCGATCCCCACCTCAATCTATTCAGTGCATGGAGGGAGATGGGAGATGACTCCACCTCTTCTCTCAGCCAGAACCAATCCCCTTAAAAAGCCACCAATAATAATTTCTGAACACCCCTCCCCCAAGAAAAAGACAAAACAAAAAAACAAATATATATATACTATTTACAGTTTAAGATATTTATACATAATGCTGTACACTGTGTACAGGAACACGCACGCACGCACACCACACCACACCACGCACGCACGCATGCACGCGCGCGCACACACACACACACACACACACACACACACACACACACACACACACACACACACTCCCTCTTATACATACATACACATAGATATTCGACAATTCGACAAAACATACATCTATCTATGCACCTGAATAGGAGGATGCGAGAGAGGTATTGACGTGTATGGCTTGACTGTAGAAAAACAAAATCATCCATTTTTGTCTGTCAGTCACCAAAACTGAGACTGTCAGTAAATCACTGGACAGATTCATATTCATACAATTTACTCTCAGAGTGCTAAAGACGTTCAGGGGTTTCTACAACATGGCCTACGCTTGCGACTGACAAGTGCACTCAAAAACGGACAAGCGTGTGTGCACATGAACACACACAGGATCACACATACGTACAAGTGTGCGTGTACACTGCGCACACACACACACTCTAAAGCACTATTTACTCTGAGCTCATCAAGCCAGCCAACTGCAGCTCCTCTGCAAACAAACACGCACGCACACACACATTTACAGTACAGTACAGTACAGTACAGTACAGTACAGTACAGTACAGTACAGTACAGTACAGTACAGTACAGTACAGTACAGTACAGTACAGTACAGTACATACATACATACATACATACATAACATCCCAACTACAGTGTTTTTGGTCCTTTGGAGGATCTCTCAATCCTGTTTGTCACACGACAGTGACCAGCTAAGAGCATGAAAAAACATCCAAACCAGTGTGGTTTACAGAAAGCCTCTCCTTTTCCATACAGTCTCTCTCCCTCCATTTCTCTCCCTCTCTCTGGCAGACCTCTCTGTCTGAGTGTGAGAGCACAGGGTTCGATCAGTCTCTATTTTCGAAGGCCAATTAAGCCATCCTTCTCCGTCAACGTTGCGGGGCCAGTGAGGTAGGATCACGCTCACTGAGCTCCAAAGTGCTCCAAATGTCCTTGGGTCCTGGTTTTTTCCCTCTATATGGCCTCTTGTTGTCATGGCGTTATGATGCATTTGTCTATTTCCCACTACAGGGAGAGTCGTCAACTCAAGGAGTTGAGAACGCACGCTCATTGGAGCAACAAAAAGGGGGGGGAAAGTCAGACCTGGATTGGTCTCTCCTTCAGACGGTCCTGGAGTCTCCAGGTGTCTCCAGAGATGGAATTCAAAGTCCCCGTATTCAGTCACCAGAGCCACCACTAAGGCTTCATCCAGGGGGCTAGCTCTTTCTCTGTCAAGGGACAGATGGATTAATAGAGACTGAACTCTGTCTCATGTTTCTCCTCTATCCCTTGGTTTGTCCTCCGTCTTTCCTTGAGGTTAGTTAACTCCGAAGAGTGATTGGAGGGGTCAGCCGCGTTGGTCGGTCCAATGCTATTCATCCTTTCTCTCTAGCTGCTGTTGTTGCTAGGACACAATAGCCACGCCCTCCGCACTGATCAGTTGACCAGTGGTTGGCTCATAGGTTCCAGCCAGGTAGAACAGATCGTTGGCCCCTCCCCCAGGCTTGCGTCGGCGAATCAGGTGCTCGTATTCAGCCCTGCTGACCACCTGGCAGCGGTGGGAGATTGTCTGCACGTCATTCTCATCCTCGTGGCTCGACTGGTACAAGGCATTCTGGGTAGGAGAGGAGGACAGACATTTAGATGAAAATGGTTGATTTACATTTTACCCTTTGTGGCATTTAGCTGACTCACGTATTCAATGGGCCTTCCGAAACCACAATATACTTCAATAAGCTTCAAGTCATAGATCAACAACGTTACAACCTAAAGTAAGGAGTTCAAGTTTTGTCAAAATAGAATTGAATGAAATCTGAAAATAAATGTGCTAAGAATTTGAAGCTTGGATGTAGCGGGCATTTGTAGAATTGGCATGGGGTTTTCTTAACGGGTTAAGAAGATTCTTTCTTCACCTTGCCATCGCGGTGTCTCTTCCCTAAGCGTGTCTCCTCAGGATGGTAGAACCACTTGACCCTGACCACCATGCTGGAGCTCCAGGACTCCCACAGGCTCTCCACTCTCCCGACGTAGGGCAGCTGGGGCCGGCCGGGGGACAGGAACACAGCGCAGTCACCCACACGCACCGTCTCCTTACCTCGAACGATGGCCTTGTAGAACAACTTACGGGCCTTGCCCTTAAGACCCCTTCTCTGTTGGGAGACAAAAAAGGAGCAGAACTTGATAGCTGTAGGCTAATCCAATACTATGGTTTTCATTAATCCATTAAGACCTGAGGCCTGTCTTCGAAATCAGTTCGAAAACAGTTTTCTGAAAAACGCATGTTGCTACTGTGAATCTCAAACATGTTCATGTCAAGGACCAACAAAATGATACCTTAGCCTCTGGCTGCGGACCCCCATCTCAAAATACTTTGTTCCAGGGACTCCCAGAAGATTTGTGTTACAAATGTTTGCTTTACAAAAAATATATAAACAAATGTGCTATATAGCTAAAATCTAAAATCCCACAGATTTCCCAGTTTTATAGGGTTAAACTGTTGTTATACCAGCTGCCATTTGAGGTGATATTATTTAACCATGCACAAACCTGCATTATGTTTCTCACCTGCAGAAGAATCATTGATGCCTTCCATGTTGCTATTTGTTTTTAATTTCTTATGTACTGTATATTATTGGATAATGGATATATCTGATTTCACTGTGCCTTCCTTTTAATTGACTTGAGTTCTATGTAGCTTACTCTCTATTCTTTCTTTTTGTATTGTAACATTGTCATGGAGCTGTAAATGTTTAAAATGTGGAAAAAAGGTTAAGTTTCTCTCTAAACATGCCTTCAATTCAATGATGTTGAAGATTTACAGTTGAGTGTCTGATCAATAAACATGGAACTTGAGCTTAAAAAGGGGAGCGTTTTTGTCTTTGTTGACTTTGGCCTGGTTTTTGTTTGGCCTGGTTATGGCTACAGAGAACAGAACACAACACAAAGCAGCAGACCAGAACAGACCAATACAAACAGTGTAACCAATCCTACCTGTGTGGGATTGCCAGACCATTTCCAGAGCTGGCGTCCAGGCATCAGTGTACTGGTCAGAGGATCCGGTGAGGACATCCTCTGTCTCTTGGCTGTTGATTGGTCCTTGGGCGCAGGCTTGGGTTGCTGGTTCACAGGACTGGTCTGACTCTGAGGATGTGTATTAGGAGCTGCTTCTTTCCTCTTCAACTGTGTTTTCGTCGCACCGCTGTTAGCAACGATGCTTCCCTTTGCTACATATTCCTTCCTGTCTTCGGACCTCTCACCTCTCACCTTTGAACCCGAGACAGCCATTGCTGCTTTGGCCACGTAGCTGTGAGGAGGCGGGGCCGGGGCCGAAGAGGACGAGGAGGGAGAATGGTTGGTTGTGGCGGGGTCAGGGGTCATCAGGTCGGAGGTCAGATTCTGCCTGTGCTTGTTCTTGTCTTGCTGCAGGAGCGCACGGCGCAGCAGCACCGAGGAGGACTCCTCGTCTGAGGAGTAGGAGGAGTCGTTGTCCGAGGAGCAGAGTGACGAGGAGGAGAGAGAGCCAGAGGAGGAGGAGGAAGACGAGGATGAGGAGGAGCACACGGACAGGCGGGAGATGAAACGCCCGCCCCGGGGAAGGGCTGTGCCCGCTGGGACCCTCCTCTGTGCTTCAACATCTCGACTGTCATCGTCGTCATCTTCATCCAGCTCAGAGTAGGAGCTGGGGCAGTCACTGGGGTAATCTAATTTATAATCCCCACTTTGCCCTCCAAGTCCAGCTGACATGAGACCCTTTTTTAGCGGTGAGGCTGCACCCTTCAAAGGGCCCTCGGATCGAGCCCCCTCTCCTCCCCCTTTCTTTCCCTCCTTCACCAGCAGGCCAGGTTGGATGTATCGAAGTGGGGCGCCCGCATCTGCCAAACCCTTGCCTGGCTTCCCTGCACCGCCTCCGAGGCGAAGCAGCGCCTTGCCGTTCTTTGTCTTGGGAGACGTCACTCCTTCGTGGTCGAGTTTCACCAGGAAGTGCTTCCTGTCTCGCTCGTTGGCTGGCTTCCTGTTCCCGGAGGCCGTCGCCAGCGCAGTGCCAGAAGAAGAAGAGGCAGAGGGAGAGGCGGAAGTAGAGTCCCGCTGGCCCAGTGAGGTTACCGTGGTAACCGGTCGCCTGGCTCCAGAGCTCGCGCCGCCTCCGAAAGTGGCGTACCCGTTGGCGATGCTACTGAAGGAGTCGACCTGGAAGGGGGAGCCGAAGATGCCTTTAAGGGGAGCGGACGGGGTGAGGGGGTGGGAGGCGGTCCGGTGGAAGATCCCCATGTCGCGCTCTCGCATCCTCCGCTGGGTCTTCCGGGACGTTCCGTTGAAGAGGAAGAAGTCGACGGGGGGCCTCTTCCTCGGCGCTGACCAGCTCAACAAGCTGCTTTTGGTCAAGGCACTGGTGTCACATGACGACGACGACGACGTGGGCATGGTGGCTGTCGTTGGGAGTGAGTGGATTTTCTTTGGCCTGCCAACTGGAGACAGAGAGGGGTGTTAGTCATTAAGAAGCGACATGTCTTAGAGAGAGAGACGTAAAGGGAGATTGATTGAGAAACTAAAAGCTTTAGAGGAACTTAATATCCTCGTCTCTCACTGAGAGTCACTTGGTCAGGTAGCTTTTTAACATATCCATTTCTCATTCGTAACTGCAAGAAAACCTGATGAAACCTGCCCCCTCCCCCAAGGTTATTGTCACCCTGAGCTGAGTTATATGAGTGGGACTCGTGCATATGTCAAGCACACCAATGACAGTTTGCTAAATATACTGCTCTATGCAGTCAAATGGAGGGCAAAATAGGAATATGCAAAAGTGCAAACATAAACGCAAGTGTATGTGTGTTTACATAACCCTGCTCACTAGGTGAACCTCTACATCTACGTCTTCAAGGCAATTTCTGGACAGCAGGAGATTTGATTGATGTGCGGAGGCCTTGTTTTGCTGATATTACTACAGGCTGTGTTAACTGGTTATACCAGAATCTTGATCTGCTCTGAGACAGTTTGTCTTCAGGCAACATTGTGTGAGTGATGAGCACCTGCTGACTGACAGGGTGACCAGCTATTATTCAGGTTGCTGTCACTAATGAAATGGTGAAATAATGTTTACTGTTTAAATAACAAAGGTACTGTGCTTTTGCACACATCCGGATCTGAAGCCTGTGCGGTGAGCGCTGATGAACATTGCTATGTAGAAAATCTAATGCTCTTCTACATGGAAAGACAATGAATAGGCTCTGCACATAACTGTAGTCCCAGGCTTCCAGAAGATAGGTGGCATACCTGTTTCATTTCCCCTGTAGCTTCATTTGATTGGCTTGGCAGAACATTTGAGCTGGAAATGGATATGACACCTTATATGTTTCCGGTTCAAATCTACTACTGAGCCAATCCGTAAACCCAGAACGAGTTATGCACATGGCCTATAACTAGAGTTGCACAGTTCTCTATCACTATCTGCCTATCGGGGCATCTGTGAGAGGATTCTGATGTGTATTATTGCTCTGAATCTTCACCTGGTCTTTTCTCCTGGGGTCTCCCCGACGTTTCCCCATTGGCTGTTTTTTCTGCAGCCGCGTCTCTCTTCTCCTGGGTGGAGCTGCGGCGGCCACGGCGACCAGGTGACATCAAAAGGGCTGGCGAGGGTTCCGCACCTAAACGAGGGTCAGTAAAACGTCATTTTTCATGCAAGTAATTCATTCCTTCCTTACTCCCTCCGATATCTTTCATCCTCATTTAGCTCATTTAGATTTGGAGGAGCAGTAAGCTGGAACTCGCTACCCCTGAATATAGAGAGCATCAGCAGCCACCTCCCTTTTATGACAAGGGGGTGGCTTGGCTTTTAGAAAATGTTGCAGAATAACATGTTAACTTTGTATCCTTGACGTTTCTTCGATTAACATGATGCAACTTGTTTTTCCTGTATAATAAAATCATCCCTCCCTCCCTCATTCTAGTCAGTGTCCCATCCCTGCCTTGTTACTTCCTTCTTTGTACACGTCTACTCACAGTGGACCTGGTATCCTGGAGGCAGCAGCCTGACGTTGGGGAGGGAGATCCGTCCTCTGTCTCCATCGTCGAATTCCACCATCACACTGCCTTCCTTTTCCTCCTCGCCTGGACCTCCGAACACGCACACACACGGCACACACGGCACGCGCGCACACACACACACACACACACACACACACACACACACACACACACACACACACACACACACACACACACACACACACACACACACACACACACACAGAATGTAAGTGGAACGTTTGGAAGATACCATGGGTCCTGGACTGACTGGTCCCCTCAAAGATATCACAGTTTGTCTCTTTATTTTCTTTCTTTAATTAGTGGTGCTATAGGTGTGATATGCATACAAGTATGTCTGTGGACTGGAGGTGAGACCTTCGAGTGTATAGTCCAATTAAAAGCTTTGTTTTCCCCCAAAACAGAAAATGTGGTTTGCGGTGGAGCATGAAGGACAGCAGGTATACTTACAGTAAACATAGCCAAGACCATACACGAACTATGTACGTATAAAGTGCAGAGAATGTGTGGTGTGTGTGTGTGTGTGTGTGTGTGTGTGTGTGTGTGTGTGTGTGTGTGTGTGTGTGTGTGTGTGTGTGTGTGTGTGTGTGTGTGCAGGTGGGGTCCATCAGTTACAGTTTGAGGACTTGGACGGCACCTTGCCATAGTGACTCACCTCTATGTACGTATCCAGGATAGAGACAACGTGATCGCTCACTCCAGTACGCACACACCCGCGTCCCAGCACTCAAGATGGCCTCTGTCTGAGGTCGCACATCTAGCACCTGATAAAACCAGACCAAATCATTCCGACCAGTCAACACAAAAGAAGTAAAACATGCACAAATTCAATATCTTTTTTATTTTCTTTTTTTTGTGAGGAAATATTGATTTATATTTATTTTAGTGGTATTTTTCACAACACAAATCTTCTCTTATGGGGGTCCCTGGCACAAAATACTTTCGAATGGGGATCCGTGGTCTTGTCTCTATCAGTTTGGCGGTCTTTGACATAAAAATGTTTGAAAACCACTGCTTTGAGTTCTCTAAAAACAAAGTCCAACTCACGGCTTCCTGAAGCATCTGCTCCAGAGAGTAGATCCGTGGACGGTTTCCCCTCTCTCCTTCAATCACAACACTGAAACTGGGGGAAAGAATGGAGAAATTAACACTCATCATGAGAAACAATTATATTGGGTGTTTATATACTGCGTGCGTGCGTGCGTGCGTGCGTGCGTGCGTGCGTGCATGCCTAGACTATATTTCATAAAGAAGACATGATGGACATCAGATTTCAAATCAGCTACTAACAGCATTCTCCACGACAGCATGATCAGTGTTACCTGTCAGGTATCCATACATTTCTCACACCTCCTCAGTATCAAACAGTGCACTTTGTCTATTCATGTATACGGTACGTAGGCTACTGTAGTCTGTGAAACATTGTGTTAAAGCTCTATTTTGTCGAGTTGTCACACAAAAAAAATCCCTCGAGTGAATCTCATACTTGACAACAAAAGTGTTATTCATTTTTGTCGCTGTTGGGGCAGAAACCTTCTATCTTCTGTTTCATAAATGTGTGCACTACCACACTATACTACAGAGTCACACAACATTTTGAAAGTGGTTAAATCTGATTGTAGAATTTAAAAATAAATTCTAACCAGAGCTTGTGACTATACGGTATACACTGACAAGGTCTTCCACCCAAAAATAAATTAGGTAGTTGCCGAGCAGAAAACTCTTATCTCCATATTTTAACCTTTTGTGTTTTTCGAAAACCAACGCCCTTCAACGACCATACATAACTACAGCGTCACACAAAACCTCCATAAGCTCCAAATGCAGCGCCAAGCGACCCACTTTGAGCTTGTCAAATCTGCTACTTTTGATGCTTTTGAATTTGAACGATGAAAAGTAAAAGTTTCGGAGATATGGAGTTTCCACCC
>NC_137879.1:20640330-20645330 GCF_963924005.1 Protomyctophum bolini | reverse complement strand
TTCCCAGCTTCCCCAGTTCTTTACCTGCTTGATACGGCTCCTTCGGCCCCTGGAGTTGTCGTCTCTCTGGCTCTCCACCCAGAAGCCTCTCCTCTGTAGCAAAGAATACCATCCATAACAGGTTAGTGACACCCGCAAACCAATGGAAAACACTGAAATGTTACATTTTGTAAAAGCTTGTAGAAAGGGTATATATATAAGAGTTATTGAGGTAAGTTTTTTGTATTAACAGAAACATTTCAGATAAAATACAACCTTACAATTGCTATACAATTGCTCACCTCTCCCAGAGTGCCTTGTGCACCCAAGATTTTCCTGAAGGCTTCCTTGTTGGTCCGGTTGGCTTCTGCCAGGGTCCCTTGGGTCCCCCGGCCGTCTCCGAGGACGCTGCCCATTGCCGGAACACCCCAGCTGGGCAGAGACACTCCCTTAGCCCCCAGCTGGTCTGGACGTCCCCTGTCTGTGGTGACAAGGCAGGGTCTACCCGGAGCTCTTTTCCTGGGATCTGCAGTGGGCGCAGTCAAAACGCCTGGGGGGACAACGTCGCTAACGTTATTTTCTCACTACCTGATAAGAGTTTACTGGTCAAACATGTGCACTAGTAGCTGGTTGCTTCCACTTAACCAGAGAGATTGCTGAAAACCATTACCATATTTCTCTAATCTCCTAACAAATAAATGCTTTGCCTTAATTAAAAATAACTGTATTTTCATTTGGTCATCCAAATATTTCACTTGAATTGAATCACCTTCATTCCCGTGGGGTTCAGATAAATGAGGTTATACTCTATGAGATATAACTTTACATGATTCAATTATGTACAACTGTTATTTTATTTAGGCTTAATATAAAGGCGGTATTACCATTCATTTTTTATCATTCTGCATTTTGGATCTCACCTGGAGGAGCTGGTCTCTTGTTCCTGTCTTTCTGATTGGCTTGGAGCTGGGTGGACAGTGACGAAAAAGTGCCAACAGCCGAAGGGTTCGACAGGGCTTCTCTAGAGGACGAGGTCATCTTGATGTCACCAGTTCCATCTTCGCTATCGTAGCTAACCTCCTCTTCCTCCTCTGTGGGGATCAGAATGTCAATATGGTCAATCGGGAAAGCGTCCAGTGATCAAAATGGCAGCGTGGTCGCCTAATGCCCGGGAACTCACTTGATAAGACGTATCGACAGCGGGCTCTCAATACGCCGTTAGTATCTACAGTCGAGCTCGCAAACCCGCGGCTAACCTTACATGATCATAAACACAACTATTGGAAGTACGAGGAGGGAGATGCCTCGTCGATTGGCTTGGACTCAATCAAATGGCTCTCTGTGGCTTTTTTAAAGTGAGGCATTTGTCACACCGTGTGACCAGGACCGTAGGGAGCCAAGACGCCTTAATGGCCACCCTATAATGCCTGGCCTGTTCCTTAACTGCAGTCCAGGGAAACCAAATGTCACTTCATTGTGTGTACACACACACACACACACACACACACACACACACACGTGCATGCACACTTACATGTGTATGTGAGTGTGCGAGCGGGCACACACACACACACACTAACACATGCACACACTTACAAACGAATGCACACATGCATGTTCGCGCGCAAACACACAGAGATCTTTATTGGCAGCTGCGTGTTGCTGACTGCGAGGGTCGTGTCAGATGTCGACACGTCTATGACACACTTGTCACTTACATGGTGTTCTAGTCAACACTCTCCCTTTCTCTCTCTCTCTTTCGCGCACACGCACGCACGTATGCACGAATGCATGCACGCATGCACGCACGCACACACGCACGTACGCACGCACGCACTCCACTACTACTTCTGTCAAGGCCGCGGGGCCAGTCGGAGGAGCGTTGGGTCTGAATACTTGTGTTAACTTAATCTCAGCCGCTGTCTCTTCCACGGGGTGTTCATTTAAAAAGTCAGCCGCTCGGCTAGGAGGGATATCACCATGCCTTCTCCACTCCAGGCGTCTGAGGGGAGGGGGGTGTTCATTTTGGCAGGGAAGACAGGGGTGTGACATTCTAAAAGGGGCTGAAGAGTGGGGCTCGCATTACGGCGAGGTACTAGTGGCGGCGGTGGTGGTTGTGGGTGGGGGCACTGCATGCCTTCGGCGAGTCGTTAACGCTTTTAACGGTGTGACAGACGAGCTGGGGAGGGAGGGGGGGTGGGTGGGGTAGTAAGAAGGAAGGAGGCAGACATCTCACTTCCAGACGTTGCTAGATGCGCGCGCACATGGCAGACACTCGCATGTGTCCGCAAGCCCAGAGTCACGCAGTAGTGCACAGTAGACCTGCACAAGACTGACTCACGCACTGAGTCACACGCATGCACACATGTACACACACAGACGCACACATGCACACACGTACAAGCTCACACATAACTCGCAAAGCCTTGCCGTTCTGAACTAACGTTGTTGCAGAAGCAACACTTAACATGCACCTTGAATTTTACCTAGTCATTCTAAAATGTGTTTCACATCAGTATGTTCTGTAATGTATTCTATATAATTATTGCCCACCTTGTCCTGAGCTCTCGCTGTCACTTTTCTCCTCCTCTCTCACTTCCTGCTTCTCAGAGGCCACACCCCCTCTTTGGTGGACTCTGTTTGGGGCTCCGCCCATAAGAACCTTCGGCTTACGACCTCTCTTTCTCCTCACTGCCTGATTGGCTGCCCAATCCTGGTGGGAGTGTGGTGACTCAGCTGCAAGAGGACAACGCAGGTATGCTATTTAGAACGCGCGCGCGCGCGTGCGTGTGTGTGTGTGTGTGTGTGTGCGTGCGTGCGTGTGTGCGTGCGTGCGTGCGTGTGTGCGTGCGTGCGTGCGTGCGTGCGCCAATTCCTCCTGTTCCCACCTGTGTCACCGTGCCTGCGGTGGCTCTCGGAGCCGGCTCTAGCCCCAGGGGCTCCTCTGCAGCGCAGCATGCCTGCTGACGGGGCACCTCTCTGGGCCTTCAGCTGGGTCACCCTCCTGGCCAGCCGGGAGCTGAGGGTGCTGGGGCGACCTCTCTGCTTGCAACGGGCCTTCATCTGATGGAGGAGGGAGGGGTGGGGTGGTGGAGAGAGGGGGTTAGATGGATGCAGAAGAGACCGAGAGTGGACAAAAGATATAAGAGGAGTGGTTGTTAACCCATTTAGAGTATAGACCTGAGGCCGATTCTTAAATAAATTGCTACTAAATCCTAACAGTTTTCTGAAAACCCCATGTTTCTATGTCTGTGGTTCTCGACCTTTTTTATGTCAAGGACCCCCAGAATGATCTGTATTTGGCTGTGGACCCCCATCTGGAAATATGCAATTCCAGGAACCCCCCCAGAAGCAGAGATTTGAGTTAAAACGTTTGCTCTGAAAGAACATAATATATTCAAAGATTTGCGTCACATTTTCACGATTCCATTTTTTTTTGCAGATCTACAAGCTTGTAGCACGGCACTCTGTGCCGCGCTGAGGGGACGTTTTATCAGCTTCAACATGATAGGGTTCCAGTTTGTAGGCTATATCGCTTCCAATTTCACTTGTCTATCCCGTATCCTATATTAATTATCTTCTGCTGATAAAATTGGTATCCCAACCCTGAAAATGCATTTTCTTTTTTACTGAAGAGCTGGAGAGACAGGGAGACTGAATAAACACTCCAAAGCAATGATTAGATTACTATCAGAATATAGAGCTATTTAACACTTATTTTACAAGAATAATGTCACTTTAATAGCCCACCGTTAAAGTCAGATTTCTGGTCTTCAGTAGCTTTATCTTAGTATAGCCTACAAGCCTTTACATTAACCTATGCAAAGGTAATATAAATGCTAATAACGTGTAATTGCTTAACATAATAAGATACTGAAATATGAACAGTAAAGTGTTTGCTGTGGTTCTAATCAGTCAGGAAGCAGCTGTCAGTGTCTGTGAATGATCCAATGGGAAGCTTAGGGGGAGGAACCAACCTGTGCAGTGGTGAGGCCATTGAAGCCATGATTGGTCAGTTTTTTCCGTGCCTTTTCCTCCAGCAGGTTAAGCCCCGCCCTGAAAGGTATAAGCAACACAGCAGACATTAAACAACAGTGGTTAGTTAGTTGGTCTTCTGGACCATGGGTTCTCAACCTGGGGTTAGTTGGTCTTCTAGACCATGGGTTCTCAACCTGGGTTTAGTTGGTTTTCTAGACCATGGGTTCTCAACCTGGGGTTAGTTGGTCTTCTGGACCATGGGTTCTCAACCTGGGGTTAGTTGGTCTTCTGGACCATGGGTTCTCAACCTGGGGTTAGTTGGTCTTCTAGACCATGGGTTCTCAACCTGGGGTTAGTTGGTCTTCTGGACCATGGGTTCTCAACCTGGGGTTAGTTGGTCTTCTGGACCATGGGTTCTCAACCTGGGGTTAGTTGGTCTTCTGGACCATGGGTTCTCAACCTGGGGTTAGTTGGTCTTCTGGACCATGGGTTCTCAACCTGGGGTTAGTTGGTCTTCTGGACCATGGGTTCTCAACCTGGGGTTAGTTGGTCTTCTGGACCATGGGTTCTCAACCTGGGGTTAGTTGGTCTTCTGGACCATGGGTTCTCAACCTGGGGTTAATTGGTTTTCTAGACCATGGGTTCTCAACCTGGGGGTCGCAAAATTATTTTGGGGGTTTGTGTCCATTTGGACAAAAACAGATCCTCTACCCATGTTAAGTTTCAAATGGGGCACCCGCTGGCCTAGCGGTCCAGGCTCATGCCACATAGTCTCTGGCCTGCATGTTCGAGTCCCGTTCATGACGACCTTTGCGGCATGTCTCTCCCCATCTCTCTCTCCCTCTTTCCTGTCTGTCTTCATAACTATATCAATAAAGGCACCAAAGCCTAAAACCAAACAAAACAAAGTTTCAAATACCCCTGAAAACAGTGGGGGTCAGAGTTGAGGCCAGTCTGCTTGGTTGTTATATGTTTTGGCAGTCGTTGGAGCTCAAAGAAGAGGTTCGGGGGGGGGAAACCGCAATGGTCACTTGGCCGTCTCC
>NC_137879.1:20604081-20635130 GCF_963924005.1 Protomyctophum bolini | reverse complement strand
TTTGGAAAAAAAAGTTATCCTCGTTTCTCATCATTTTGGACCATGGGCTATAGCCTATATCGTACGGCATACTATAGCGCGCCGTTTTTCATCATTTTTGAGGATTTGAAAAAAATGACGAAATGACAAAAACGATGGGTTATAGCCCATGTTTTTTGAAATTTTGAAAAAAAAAGTTAGCCTCGTTTCTCATCATTTTGGACCGTGGGCTATAGCCCATATCGTACGGCATACTATAGCGCGCCGTTTTTCATCATTTTTGAGGATTTGAAAAAAATGACGAAATGACAAAACGATGGGTTATAGCCCATGTTTTTTGAAATTTTGAAAAAAAAAGTTAGCCTCGTTTCTCATCATTTTGGACCGTGGGCTATAGCCCATATCGTACGGCATACTATAGCGCGCCGTTTTTCATCATTTTTGAGGATTTGAAAAAAATGACGAAATGACAAAAACGATGGGTTATAGCCCATGTTTTTTGAAATTTTGAAAAAAAAAGTTAGCCTCGTTTCTCATCATTTTGGACCGTGGGCTATAGCCCATATCGTACGGCATACTATAGCGCGCCGTTTTTCATCATTTTTGAGGATTTGAAAAAATGACGAAATGACAAAACGATGGGTTATAGCCCATGTTTTTTAAAATTTTGAAAAAAAAAGTTAGCCTCGTTTCTCATCATTTTGGACCGTGGGCTATAGCCCATATCGTACGGCATACTATAGCGCGCCGTTTTTCATCATTTTTGAGGATTTGAAAAAAATGACGAAATGACAAAAACGATGGGTTATAGCCCATGTTTTTTTAAATTTTGAAAAAAAAAGTTAGCCTCGTTTCTCATCATTTTGGACCGTGGGCTATAGACCATATCGTACGGCATACTATAGCGCGCCGTTTTTCATCATTTTTGAGGATTTGAAAAAAATGACGAAATGACAAAAACGATGGGTTATAGCCCATGTTTTTTGAAATTTTGAAAAAAAAAGTTAGCCTCGTTTCTCATCATTTTGGACCGTGGGCTATAGCCCATATCGTACGGCATACTATAGCGCGCCGTTTTTCATCATTTTTGAGGATTTGAAAAAAATGACGAAATGACAAAAACGATGGGTTATAGCCCATGTTTTTTGAAATTTTGGAAAAAAAAGTTAGCCTCGTTTCTCATCATTTTGGACCGTGGGCTATAGCCCATATCGTACGGCATACTATAGCGCGCCGTTTTTCATCATTTTTGAGGATTTGAAAAAAATGACGAAATGACAAAAACGATGGGTTATAGCCCATGTTTTTTGAAATTTTGAAAAAAAAAGTTAGCCTCGTTTCTCATCATTTTGGACCGTGGGCTATAGACCATATCGTACGGCATACTATAGCGCGCCGTTTTTCATCATTTTTGAGGATTTGAAAAAAATGACGAAATGACAAAAACGATGGGTTATAGCCCATGTTTTTTGAAATTTTGAAAAAAAAAGTTAGCCTCGTTTCTCATCATTTTGGACCGTGGGCTATAGCCCATATCGTACGGCATACTATAGCGCGCCGTTTTTCATCATTTTTGAGGATTTGAAAAAAATGACGAAATGACAAAAACGATGGGTTATAGCCCATGTTTTTTGAAATTTTGAAAAAAAAAGTTAGCCTCGTTTCTCATCATTTTGGACCGTGGGCTATAGCCCATATCGTACGGCATACTATAGCGCGCCGTTTTTCATCATTTTTGAGGATTTGAAAAAAATGACGAAATGACAAAACGATGGGTTATAGCCCATGTTTTTTGAAATTTTGAAAAAAAAAGTTAGCCTCGTTTCTCATCATTTTGGACATCATTTGGACCGTGGGCTATAGCCCATATCGTACGGCATACTATAGCGCGCCGTTTTTCATCATTTTGAGGATTTGAAAAAAATGACGAAATGACAAAAACGATGGGTTATAGCCATGTTTTTTGAAATTTTGAAAAAAAAAGTTAGCCTCGTGTCTCATCATTTTGGACCGTGGCTATAGCCCATATCGTACGGCATACTATAGCGCGCCGTTTTTCATCATTTTTGAGGATTTGAAAAAAATGACGAAATGACAAAAACGATGGGTTATAGCCCATGTTTTTTGAAATTTTGAAAAAAAAAGTTAGCCTCGTTTCTCATCATTTGGACCGTGGGCTATAGCCCATATCGTACGGCATACTATAGCGCGCCGTTTTTCATCATTTTTGAGGATTTGAAAAAAATGACGAAATGACAAAAACGATGGGTTATAGCCCATGTTTTTTGAAATTTTGAAAAAAAAAGTTAGCCTCGTTTCTCATCATTTTGGACCGTGGGCTATAGCCCATATCGTACGGCATACTATAGCGCGCCGTTTTTCATCATTTTTGAGGATTTGAAAAAAATGACGAAATGACAAAAACGATGGGTTATAGCCCATGTTTTTTGAAATTTTGAAAAAAAAAGTTAGCCTCGTTTCTCATCATTTTGGACCGTGGGCTATAGCCCATATCGTACGGCATACTATAGCGCGCCGTTTTTCATCATTTTTGAGGATTTGAAAAAAATGACGAAATGACAAAAACGATGGGTTATAGCCCATGTTTTTTGAAATTTTGAAAAAAAAAGTTAGCCTCGTTTCTCATCATTTTGGACCGTGGGCTATAGCCCATATCGTACGGCATACTATAGCGCGCCGTTTTTCATCATTTTTGAGGATTTGAAAAAAATGACGAAATGACAAAAACGATGGGTTATAGCCCATGTTTTTGAAATTTTGAAAAAAAAGTTAGCCTCGTTTCTCATCATTTTGGACCGTGGGCTATAGCCCATATCGTACGGCATACTATAGCGCGCCGTTTTTCATCATTTTTGAGGATTTGAAAAAAATGACGAAATGACAAAAACGATGGGTTATAGCCCATGTTTTTTGAAATTTTGAAAAAAAAAGTTAGCCTCGTTTCTCATCATTTTGGACCGTGGGCTATAGCCCATATCGTACGCATACTATAGCGCGCCGTTTTTCATCATTTTTGAAGATTTGAAAAAAATGACGAAATGACAAAAACGATGGGTTATAGCCCATGTTTTTTGAAATTTTGAAAAAAAAAGTTAGCCTCGTTTCTCATCATTTTGGACCGTGGGCTATAGCCCATATCGTACGGCATACTATAGCGCGCCGTTTTTCATCATTTTTGAGATTTGAAAAAAATGACGAAATGACAAAAACGATGGGTTATAGCCCATGTTTTTTGAAATTTTGAAAAAAAAAGTTAGCCTCGTTTCTCATCATTTTGGACCGTGGGCTATAGCCCATATCGTACGGCATACTATAGCGCGCCGTTTTTCATCATTTTTGAGGATTTGAAAAAAATGACGAAATGACAAAAACGATGGGTTATAGCCCATGTTTTTTGAAATTTTGAAAAAAAAAGTTAGCCTCGTTTCTCATCATTTTGGACCGTGGGCTATAGCCCATATCGTACGGCATACTATAGCGCGCCGTTTTTCATCATTTTTGAGGATTTGAAAAAATGACGAAATGACAAAAACGATGGGTTATAGCCCATGTTTTTTGAAATTTTGAAAAAAAAGTTAGCCTCGTTTCTCATCATTTTGGACCGTGGGCTATAGCCCATATCGTACGGCATACTATAGCGCGCCGTTTTTCATCATTTTTGAGGATTTGAAAAAAATGACGAAATGACAAAACGATGGGTTATAGCCCATGTTTTTTGAAATTTTGAAAAAAAAGTTAGCCTCGTTCTCATCATTTTGGACCGTGGGCTATAGCCCATATCGTACGGCATACTATAGCGCGCCGTTTTTCATCATTTTGAGGATTTGAAAAAAATGACGAAATGACAAAAACGATGGGTTATAGCCCATGTTTTTTGAAATTTTGAAAAAAAAAGTTAGCCTCGTTTCTCATCATTTTGGACCGTGGGCTATAGCCCATATCGTACGGCATACTATAGCGCGCCGTTTTTCATCATTTTTGAGGATTTGAAAAAAATGACGAAATGACAAAAACGATGGGTTATAGCCCATGTTTTTTGAAATTTTGAAAAAAAAAGTTAGCCTCGTTTCTCATCATTTTGGACCGTGGGCTATAGCCCATATCGTACGGCATACTATAGCGCGCCGTTTTTCATCATTTTTGAGGATTTGAAAAAAATGACGAAATGACAAAAACGATGGGTTATAGCCCATGTTTTTTGAAATTTTGAAAAAAAAAGTTAGCCTCGTTTCTCATCATTTTGGACCGTGGGCTATAGCCCATATCGTACGGCATACTATAGCGCGCCGTTTTTCATCATTTTTGAGGATTTGAAAAAAATGACGAAATGACAAAAACGATGGGTTATAGCCCATGTTTTTTGAAATTTTGAAAAAAAAGTTAGCCTCGTTTCTCATCATTTTGGACCGTGGGCTATAGCCCATATCGTACGGCATACTATAGCGCGCCGTTTTTCATCATTTTTGAGGATTTGAAAAAAATGACGAAATGACAAAAACGATGGGTTATAGCCCATGTTTTTTGAAATTTTGAAAAAAAAAGTTAGCCTCGTTTCTCATCATTTTGGACCGTGGGCTATAGCCCATATCGTACGGCATACTATAGCGCGCCGTTTTTCATCATTTTTGAGGATTTGAAAAAAATGACGAAATGACAAAACGATGGGTTATAGCCCATGTTTTTTGAAATTTTGAAAAAAAAAGTTAGCCTCGTTTCTCATCATTTTGGACCGTGGGCTATAGCCCATATCGTACGGCATACTATAGCGCGCCGTTTTTCATCATTTTTGAGGATTTGAAAAAAATGACGAAATGACAAAAACGATGGGTTATAGCCCATGTTTTTTGAAATTTTGAAAAAAAAAGTTAGCCTCGTTTCTCATCATTTTGGACCGTGGGCTATAGCCCATATCGTACGGCATACTATAGCGCGCCGTTTTTCATCATTTTTGAGGATTTGAAAAAAATGACGAAATGACAAAAACGATGGGTTATAGCCCATGTTTTTTGAAATTTTGAAAAAAAAAGTTAGCCTCGTTTCTCATCATTTTGGACCGTGGGCTATAGCCCATATCGTACGGCATACTATAGCGCGCCGTTTTTCATCATTTTTGAGGATTTGAAAAAAATGACGAAATGACAAAAACGATGGGTTATAGCCCATGTTTTTTGAAATTTTGAAAAAAAAAGTTAGCCTCGTTTCTCATCATTTTGGACCGTGGGCTATAGCCCATATCGTACGGCATACTATAGCGCGCCGTTTTTCATCATTTTGAGGATTTGAAAAAAATGACGAAATGACAAAAACGATGGGTTATAGCCCATGTTTTTTGAAATTTTGAAAAAAAAAGTTAGCCTCGTTTCTCATCATTTTGGACCGTGGGCTATAGCCCATATCGTACGGCATACTATAGCGCGCCGTTTTTCATCATTTTGAGGATTTGAAAAAAATGACGAAATGACAAAAACGATGGGTTATAGCCCATGTTTTTTGAAATTTTGAAAAAAAAAGTTAGCCTCGTTTCTCATCATTTTGGACCGTGGGCTATAGCCCATATCGTACGGCATACTATAGCGCGCCGTTTTTCATCATTTTTGAGGATTTGAAAAAAATGACGAAATGACAAAAACGATGGGTTATAGCCCATGTTTTTTGAAATTTTGAAAAAAAAAGTTAGCCTCGTTTCTCATCATTTTGGACCGTGGGCTATAGCCCATATCGTACGCCATACTATAGCGCGCCGTTTTTCATCATTTTGAGGATTTGAAAAAAATGACGAAATGACAAAAACGATGGGTTATAGCCCATGTTTTTTGAAATTTTGAAAAAAAAAGTTAGCCTCGTTTCTCATCATTTTGGACCGTGGGCTATAGCCCATATCGTACGGCATACTATAGCGCGCCGTTTTTCATCATTTTTGAGGATTTGAAAAAAATGACGAAATGACAAAAACGATGGGTTATAGCCCATGTTTTTTGAAATTTTGAAAAAAAAAGTTAGCCTCGTTTCTCATCATTTTGGACCGTGGGCTATAGCCCATATCGTACGGCATACTATAGCGCGCCGTTTTTCATCATTTTTGAGGATTTGAAAAAAATGACGAAATGACAAAAACGATGGGTTATAGCCCAATGTTTTTTGAAATTTTGAAAAAAAAGTTAGCCTCGTTTCTCATCATTTTGGACCGTGGCTATAGCCCATATCGTACGGCATACTATAGCGCGCCGTTTTTCATCATTTTTGAGGATTTGAAAAAAATGACGAAATGACAAAAACGATGGGTTATAGCCCATGTTTTTTGAATTTTGAAAAAAAAAGTTAGCCTCGTTTCTCATCATTTTGGACCGTGAGCTATAGCCCATATCGTACGGCATACTATAGCGCGCCGTTTTTCATCATTTTGAGGATTTGAAAAAAATGACGAAATGACAAAAACGATGGGTTATAGCCCATGTTTTTTGAAATTTTGAAAAAAAAGTTAGCCTCGTTTCTCATCATTTTGGGACCGTGGGCTATAGCCCATATTCGTACGGCATACTATAGCGCGCCGTTTTTCATCATTTTTGAAGATTTGAAAAAAATGACGAAATGACAAAAACGATGGGTTATAGCCCATGTTTTTTGAAATTTTGAAAAAAAAAGTTAGCCTCGTTTCTCATAATTTTGGACCGTGGGCTATAGCCCATATCGTACGGCATACTATAGCGCGCCGTTTTTCATCATTTTTGAGGATTTGAAAAAAATGACGAAATGACAAAAACGATGGGTTATAGCCCATGTTTTTTGAAATTTTGAAAAAAAAAGTTAGCCTCGTTTCTCATCATTTTGGACCGTGGGCTATAGCCCATATCGTACGGCATACTATAGCGCGCCGTTTTTCATCATTTTTGAGGATTTGAAAAAAATGACGAAATGACAAAAACGATGGGTTATAGCCCATGTTTTTTGAAATTTTGAAAAAAAAAGTTAGCCTCGTTTCTCATCATTTTGGACCGTGGGCTATAGCCCATATCGTACGGCATACTATAGCGCGCCGTTTTTCATCATTTTTGAAGATTTGAAAAAAATGACGAAATGACAAAAACGATGGGTTATAGCCCATGTTTTTTGAAATTTTGAAAAAAAAAGTTAGCCTCGTTTCTCATCATTTTGGACCGTGGGCTATAGCCCATATCGTACGGCATACTATAGCGCGCCGTTTTTCATCATTTTTGAGGATTTGAAAAAAATGACGAAATGACAAAAACGATGGGTTATAGCCCATGTTTTTTGAAATTTTGAAAAAAAAAGTTAGCCTCGTTTCTCATCATTTTGGACCGTGGGCAATAGCCCATATCGTACGGCATACTATAGCGCGCCGTTTTTCATCATTTTTGAGGATTTGAAAAAAATGACGAAATGACAAAAACAATGGGTTATAGCCCATGTTTTTTGAAATTTTGAAAAAAATAGTTAGCCTCGTTTCTCATCATTTTGGACCGTGGGCTATAGCCCATATCGTACGGCATACTATAGCGCGCCGTTTTTCATCATTTTTGAGGATTTGAAAAAAATGACGAAATGACAAAAACGATGGGTTATAGCCCATGTTTTTTGAAATTTTGAAAAAAAAGTTAGCCTCGTTTCTCATCATTTTGGACCGTGGGCTATAGCCCATATCGTACGGCATACTATAGCGCGCCGTTTTTCATCACTTTTTGAAGATTTGAAAAAAATGACGAAATGACAAAAACGATGGGTTATAGCCCATGTTTTTTGAAATTTTGAAAAAAAAAGTTAGCCTCGTTTCTCATCATTTTGGACCGTGGGCTATAGCCCATATCGTACGGCATACTATAGTGCGCCGTTTTTCATCATTTTTGAGGATTTGAAAAAAATGACGAAATGACAAAAACGATGGGTTATAGCCCATGTTTTTTGAAATTTTGAAAAAAAAAGTTAGCCTCGTTTCTCATCATTTTGGACCGTGGGCTATAGCCCATATCGTACGGCATACTATAGCGCACCGTTTTTCATCATTTTTGAGGATTTGAAAAAAATGACGAAATGACAAAAACGATGGGTTATAGCCCATGTTTTTTGAAATTTTGAAAAAAAAAGTTAGCCTCGTTTCTCATCATTTTGGACCGTGGGCTATAGCCCATATCGTACGGCATACTATAGCGCGCCGTTTTTCATCATTTTTGAGGATTTGAAAAAAATGACGAAATGACAAAAACGATGGGTTATAGCCCATGTTTTTTGAAATTTTGAAAAAAAAAGTTAGCCTCGTTTCTCATCATTTTGGACCGTGGGCTATAGCACATATCGTACGGCATACTATAGCGCGCCGTTTTTCATCATTTTTGAGGATTTGAAAAAAATGACGAAATGACAAAAACGATGGGTTATAGCCCATGTTTTTTGAAATTTTGAAAAAAAAGGTTAGCCTCGTTTCTCATCATTTTGGACCGTGGGCTATAGCCCATATCGTACGGCATACTATAGCGCGCCGTTTTTCATCATTTTTGAGGATTTGAAAAAAATGACGAAATGACAAAAACGATGGGTTATAGCCCATGTTTTTTGAAATTTTGAAAAAAAAAGTTAGCCTCGTTTCTCATCATTTTGGACCGTGGGCTATAGCCCATATCGTACGGCATACTATAGCGCGCCGTTTTTCATCATTTTTGAGGATTTGAAAAAAATGACGAAATGACAAAAACAATGGGTTATAGCCCATGTTTTTTGAAATTTTGAAAAAAAAAGTTAGCCTCGTTTCTCATCATTTTGGACCGTGGGCTATAGCCCATATCGTACGGCATACTATAGCGCGCCGTTTTTCATCATTTTTGAGGATTTGAAAAAAATGACGAAATGACAAAAACGATGGGTTATAGCCCATGTTTTTTGAAATTTTGAAAAAAAAAGTTAGCCTCGTTTCTCATCATTTTGGACCGTGGGCTATAGCCCATATCGTACGGCATACTATAGCGCGCCGTTTTTCATCATTTTTGAGGATTTGAAAAAAATGACGAAATGACAAAAACGATGGGTTATAGCCCATGTTTTTAGAAATTTTGAAAAAAAAAGTTAGCCTCGTTTCTCATCATTTTGGACCGTGGGCTATAGCCCATATCGTACGGCATACTATAGCGCGCCGTTTTTCATCATTTTTGAGGATTTGAAAAAAATGACGAAATGACAAAAACAATGGGTTATAGCCCATGTTTTTTGAAATTTTGAAAAAAAAAGTTAGCCTCGTTTCTCATCATTTTGGACCGTGGGCTATAGCCCATATCGTACGGCATACTATAGCGCGCCGTTTTTCATCATTTTTGAGGATTTGAAAAAAATGACGAAATGACAAAAACGATGGGTTATAGCCCATGTTTTTTGAAATTTTGAAAAAAAAAGTTAGCCTCGTTTCTCATCATTTTGGACCGTGGGCTATAGCCCATATCGTACGGCATACTATAGCGCGCCGTTTTTCATCATTTTTGAGGATTTGAAAAAAATGACGAAATGACAAAAACGATGGGTTATAGCCCATGTTTTTTGAAATTTTGAAAAAAAAAGTTAGCCTCGTTTCTCATCATTTTGGACCGTGGGCTATAGCCCATATCGTACGGCATACTATAGCGCGCCGTTTTTCATCATTTTTGAGGATTTGAAAAAAATGACGAAATGACAAAAACGATGGGTTATAGCCCATGTTTTTTGAAATTTTGAAAAAAAAAGTTAGCCTCGTTTCTCATCATTTTGGACCGTGGGCTATAGCCCATATCGTACGCCATACTATAGCGCGCCGTTTTTCATCATTTTTGAGGATTTGAAAAAAATGACGAAATGACAAAAACGATGGGTTATAGCCCATGTTTTTTGAAATTTTGAAAAAAAAAGTTAGCCTCGTTTCTCATCATTTTGGACCGTGGGCTATAGCCCATATCGTACGGCATACTATAGCGCGCCGTTTTTCATCATTTTTGAGGATTTGAAAAAAATGACGAAATGACAAAAACGATGGGTTATAGCCCATGTTTTTTGAAATTTTGAAAAAAAAAGTTAGCCTCGTTTCTCATCATTTTGGACCGTGGGCTATAGCCCATATCGTACGGCATACTATAGCGCGCCGTTTTTCATCATTTTTGAGGATTTGAAAAAAATGACGAAATGACAAAAACGATGGGTTATAGCCCATGTTTTTTGAAATTTTGAAAAAAAAAGTTAGCCTCGTTTCTCATCATTTTGGACCGTGAGCTATAGCCCATATCGTACGGCATACTATAGCGCGCCGTTTTTCATCATTTTTGAGGATTTGAAAAAAATGACGAAATGACAAAAACGATGGGTTATAGCCCATGTTTTTTGAAATTTTGAAAAAAAAAGTTAGCCTCGTTTCTCATCATTTTGGACCGTGGGCTATAGCCCATATCGTACGGCATACTATAGCGCGCCGTTTTTCATCATTTTTGAGGATTTGAAAAAAATGACGAAATGACAAAAACGATGGGTTATAGCCCATGTTTTTTGAAATTTTGAAAAAAAAAGTTAGCCTTGTTTCTCATCATTTTGGACCGTGGGCTATAGCCCATATCGTACGGCATACTATAGCGCGCCGTTTTTCATCATTTTTGAGGATTTGAAAAAAATGACGAAATGACAAAAACGATGGGTTATAGCCCATGTTTTTTGAAATTTTGAAAAAAAAAGTTAGCCTCGTTTCTCATCATTTTGGACCGTGGGCTATAGCCCATATCGTACGGCATACTATAGCGCGCCGTTTTTCATCATTTTTGAGGATTTGAAAAAAATGACGAAATGACAAAAACGATGGGTTATAGCCCATGTTTTTTGAAATTTTGAAAAAAAAAGTTAGCCTTGTTTCTCATCATTTTGGACCGTGGGCTATAGCCCATATCGTACGGCATACTATAGCGCGCCGTTTTTCATCATTTTTGAGGATTTGAAAAAAATGACGAAATGACAAAAACGATGGGTTATAGCCCATGTTTTTTGAAATTTTGAAAAAAAAAGTTAGCCTCGTTTCTCATCATTTTGGACCGTGGGCTATAGCCCATATTGTACGGCATACTATAGCGCGCCGTTTTTCATCATTTTTGAAGATTTGAAAAAAATGACGAAATGACAAAAACGATGGGTTATAGCCCATGTTTTTTGAAATTTTGAAAAAAAAAGTTAGCCTCGTTTCTCATAATTTTGGACCGTGGGCTATAGCCCATATCGTACGGCATACTATAGCGCGCCGTTTTTCATCATTTTTGAGGATTTGAAAAAAATGACGAAATGACAAAAACGATGGGTTATAGCCCATGTTTTTTGAATTTTTGAAAAAAAAAGTTAGCCTCGTTTCTCATCATTTTGGACCGTGGGCTATAGCCCATATCGTACGGCATACTATAGCGCGCCGTTTTTCATCATTTTTGAGGATTTGAAAAAAATGACGAAATGACAAAAACGATGGGTTATAGCCCATGTTTTTTGAAATTTTGAAAAAAAAAGTTAGCCTCGTTTCTCATCATTTTGGACCGTGGGCTATAGCCCATATCGTACGGCATACTATAGCGCGCCGTTTTTCATCATTTTTGAAGATTTGAAAAAAATGACGAAATGACAAAAACGATGGGTTATAGCCCATGTTTTTTGAAATTTTGAAAAAAAAAGTTAGCCTCGTTTCTCATCATTTTGGACCGTGGGCTATAGCCCATATCGTACGGCATACTATAGCGCGCCGTTTTTCATCATTTTTGAGGATTTGAAAAAAATGACGAAATGACAAAAACGATGGGTTATAGCCCATGTTTTTTGAAATTTTGAAAAAAAAAGTTAGCCTCGTTTCTCATCATTTTGGACCGTGGGCAATAGCCCATATCGTACGGCATACTATAGCGCGCCGTTTTTCATCATTTTTGAGGATTTTAAAAAAATGACGAAATGACAAAAACAATGGGTTATAGCCCATGTTTTTTGAAATTTTGAAAAAAAAAGTTAGCCTCGTTTCTCATCATTTTGGACCGTGGGCTATAGCCCATATCGTACGGCATACTATAGCGCGCCGTTTTTCATCATTTTTGAGGATTTGAAAAAAATGACGAAATGACAAAAACGATGGGTTATAGCCCATGTTTTTTGAAATTTTGAAAAAAAAGTTAGCCTCGTTTCTCATCATTTTGGACCGTGGGCTATAGCCCATATCGTACGGCATACTATAGCGCGCCGTTTTTCATCATTTTTGAAGATTTGAAAAAAATGACGAAATGACAAAAACGATGGGTTATAGCCCATGTTTTTTGAAATTTTGAAAAAAAAAGTTAGCCTCGTTTCTCATCATTTTGGACCGTGGGCTATAGCCCATATCGTACGGCATACTATAGTGCGCCGTTTTTCATCATTTTTGAGGATTTGAAAAAAATGACGAAATGACAAAAACGATGGGTTATAGCCCATGTTTTTTGAAATTTTGAAAAAAAAAGTTAGCCTCGTTTCTCATCATTTTGGACCGTGGGCTATAGCCCATATCGTACGGCATACTATAGCGCACCGTTTTTCATCATTTTTGAGGATTTGAAAAAAATGACGAAATGACAAAAACGATGGGTTATAGCCCATGTTTTTTGAAATTTTGAAAAAAAAAGTTAGCCTCGTTTCTCATCATTTTGGACCGTGGGCTATAGCCCATATCGTACGGCATACTATAGCGCGCCGTTTTTCATCATTTTTGAGGATTTGAAAAAAATGACGAAATGACAAAAACGATGGGTTATATCCCATGTTTTTTGAAATTTTGAAAAAAAAAGTTAGCCTCGTTTCTCATCATTTTGGACCGTGGGCTATAGCACATATCGTACGGCATACTATAGCGCGCCGTTTTTCATCATTTTTGAGGATTTGAAAAAAATGACGAAATGACAAAAACGATGGGTTATAGCCCATGTTTTTTGAAATTTTGAAAAAAAAGGTTAGCCTCGTTTCTCATCATTTTGGACCGTGGGCTATAGCCCATATCGTACGGCATACTATAGCGCGCCGTTTTTCATCATTTTTGAGGATTTGAAAAAAATGACGAAATGACAAAAACGATGGGTTATAGCCCATGTTTTTTGAAATTTTGAAAAAAAAAGTTAGCCTCGTTTCTCATCATTTTGGACCGTGGGCTATAGCCCATATCGTACGGCATACTATAGCGCGCCGTTTTTCATCATTTTTGAGGATTTGAAAAAAATGACGAAATGACAAAAACGATGGGTTATAGCCCATGTTTTTTGAAATTTTGAAAAAAAAAGTTAGCCTCGTTTCTCATCATTTTGGACCGTGGGCTATAGCCCATATCGTACGGCATACTATAGCGCGCCGTTTTTCATCATTTTTGAGGATTTGAAAAAAATGACGAAATGACAAAAACGATGGGTTATAGCCCATGTTTTTTGAAATTTTGAAAAAAAAAGTTAGCCTCGTTTCTCATCATTTTGGACCGTGGGCTATAGCCCATATCGTACGGCATACTATAGCGCGCCGTTTTTCATCATTTTTGAGGATTTGAAAAAAATGACGAAATGACAAAAACAATGGGTTATTATAGCCCATGTTTTTTGAAATTTTGAAAAAAAAAGTTAGCCTCGTTTCTCATCATTTTGGACCGTGGGCTATAGCCCATATCGTACGGCATACTATAGCGCGCCGTTTTTCATCATTTTTGAGGATTTGAAAAAAATGACGAAATGACAAAAACGATGGGTTATAGCCCATGTTTTTTGAAATTTTGAAAAAAAAAGTTAGCCTCGTTTCTCATCATTTTGGACCGTGGGCTATAGCCCATATCGTACGGCATACTATAGCGCGCCGTTTTTCATCATTTTTGAGGATTTGAAAAAAATGACGAAATGACAAAAACGATGGGTTATAGCCCATGTTTTTAGAAATTTTGAAAAAAAAAGTTAGCCTCGTTTCTCATCATTTTGGACCGTGGGCTATAGCCCATATCGTACGGCATACTATAGCGCGCCGTTTTTCATCATTTTTGAGGATTTGAAAAAAATGACGAAATGACAAAAACAATGGGTTATAGCCCATGTTTTTTGAAATTTTGAAAAAAAAAGTTAGCCTCGTTTCTCATCATTTTGGACCGTGGGCTATAGCCCATATCGTACGGCATACTATAGCGCGCCGTTTTTCATCATTTTTGAGGATTTGAAAAAAATGACGAAATGACAAAAACGATGGGTTATAGCCCATGTTTTTTGAAATTTTGAAAAAAAAAGTTAGCCTCGTTTCTCATCATTTTGGACCGTGGGCTATAGCCCATATCGTACGGCATACTATAGCGCGCCGTTTTTCATCATTTTTGAGGATTTGAAAAAAATGACGAAATGACAAAAACGATGGGTTATAGCCCATGTTTTTTGAAATTTTGAAAAAAAAAGTTAGCCTCGTTTCTCATCATTTTGGACCGTGGGCTAAAGCCCATATCGTACGGCATACTATAGCGCGCCGTTTTTCATCATTTTTGAGGATTTGAAAAAAATGACGAAATGACAAAAACGATGGGTTATAGCCCATGTTTTTTGAAATTTTGAAAAAAAAAGTTAGCCTCGTTTCTCATCATTTTGGACCGTGGGCTATAGCCCATATCGTACGGCATACTATAGCGCGCCGTTTTTCATCATTTTTGAGGATTTGAAAAAAATGACGAAATGACAAAAACGATGGGTTATAGCCCATGTTTTTTGAAATTTTGAAAAAAAAAGTTAGCCTCGTTTCTCATCATTTTGGACCGTGGGCTATAGCCCATATCGTACGCCATACTATAGCGCGCCGTTTTTCATCATTTTTGAGGATTTGAAAAAAATGACGAAATGACAAAAACGATGGGTTATAGCCCATGTTTTTTGAAATTTTGAAAAAAAAAGTTAGCCTCGTTTCTCATCATTTTGGACCGTGGGCTATAGCCCATATCGTACGGCATACTATAGCGCGCCGTTTTTCATCATTTTTGAGGATTTGAAAAAAATGACGAAATGACAAAAACGATGGGTTATAGCCCATGTTTTTTGAAATTTTGAAAAAAAAAGTTAGCCTCGTTTCTCATCATTTTGGACCGTGGGCTATAGCCCATATCGTACGGCATACTATAGCGCGCCGTTTTTCATCATTTTTGAGGATTTGAAAAAAATGACGAAATGACAAAAACGATGGGTTATAGCCCATGTTTTTTGAAATTTTGAAAAAAAAAGTTAGCCTCGTTTCTCATCATTTTGGACCGTGGGCTATAGCCCATATCGTACGGCATACTATAGCGCGCCGTTTTTCATCATTTTTGAGGATTTGAAAAAAATGACGAAATGACAAAAACGATGGGTTATAGCCCATGTTTTTTGAAATTTTGAAAAAAAAAGTTAGCCTCGTTTCTCATCATTTTGGACCGTGGGCTATAGCCCATATCGTACGGCATACTATAGCGCGCCGTTTTTCATCATTTTTGAGGATTTGAAAAAAATGACGAAATGACAAAAACGATGGGTTATAGCCCATGTTTTTTGAAATTTTGAAAAAAAAAGTTAGCCTCGTTTCTCATCATTTTGGACCGTGGGCTATAGCCCATATCGTACGGCATACTATAGCGCGCCGTTTTTCATCATTTTTGAGGATTTGAAAAAAATGACGAAATGACAAAAACGATGGGTTATAGCCCATGTTTTTTGAAATTTTGAAAAAAAAAGTTAGCCTCGTTTCTCATCATTTTGGACCGTGGGCTATAGCCCATATCGTACGGCATACTATAGCGCGCCGTTTTTCATCATTTTTGAGGATTTGAAAAAAATGACGAAATGACAAAAACGATGGGTTATAGCCCATGTTTTTTGAAATTTTGAAAAAAAAAGTTAGCCTCGTTTCTCATCATTTTGGACCGTGGGCTATAGCCCATATCGTACGGCATACTATAGCGCGCCGTTTTTCATCATTTTTGAGGATTTGAAAAAAATGACGAAATGACAAAAACGATGGGTTATAGCCCATGTTTTTTTAAATTTTGAAAAAAAAAGTTAGCCTCGTTTCTCATCATTTTGGACCGTGGGCTATAGCCCATATCGTACGGCATACTATAGCGCGCCGTTTTTCATCATTTTTGAGGATTTTAAAAAAATGACGAAATGACAAAAACGATGGGTTATAGCCCATGTTTTTTGAAATTTTGAAAAAAAAAGTTAGCCTTGTTTCTCATCATTTTGGACCGTGGGCTATAGCCCATATCGTACGGCATACTATAGCGCGCCGTTTTTCATCATTTTTGAGGATTTGAAAAAAATGACGAAATGACAAAAGCGATGGGTTATAGCCCATGTTTTTTGAAATTTTGAAAAAAAAAGTTAGCCTCGTTTCTCATCATTTTGGACCGTGGGCTATAGCCCATATCGTACGGCATACTATAGCGCGCCGTTTTTCATCATTTTTGAGGATTTGAAAAAAATGACGAAATGACAAAAACGATGGGTTATAGCCCATGTTTTTTGAAATTTTGAAAAAAAAAGTTATCCTCGTTTCTCATCATTTTGGACCATGGGCTATAGCCCATATCGTACGGCATACTATAGCGCGCCGTTTTTCATCATTTTTGAGGATTTGGAAAAAATAAAAAAAACGATGGGTTATAGCCCATGTTTTTTGAAATTTTGAAAAAAAAAGTTAGCCTCGTTTCTCATCATTTTGGACCGTGGGCTATAGCCCATATCGTACGGCATACTATAGCGCGCCGTTTTTCATCATTTTTGAAGATTTGAAAAAAATGACGTGTGACGGCGGACGCCGTCACTATACCTAATGCAGATGCTAACCCAATTCTATGTATAATGTAAATAAGGACACAAATTGTAACAAATGCATTTATTGAAGTTAAGGGGGGACATAGCCCCTCTCGGAACCCTACATAAAGCTTTTATGAAATTTGATTTTCGCTTTAGGTAGGGTCCCTGGTCATGCTAAGATTTTCCAATGCGATTGTTGGAACGCGGATATACACAAACTCAACCTTTCTTCGATCGGCGCGCTATTACAGCGCTTTTTATTGTGTTTGTTTACGGATGTGCGAACTATAAGTACCTTACATACCTCTGATAAAATCTCCTGTGTCGCGGAAGCCGTTAAGTATTTTTAATCCATGTTTGATTAAAAATGTCGCTTTGATTTCTTCTTGTTTATTTACCGTTTATTGTACCGCCTCCCGATGTGCGGTTGGCTTTGCGGGCTACGTCACTGCCTCTGATCTGCTCCGTCATAGCTGTAGCACCACTAGCTAGCCAGATAGGCGGTACAATGAGGTGTCAATAAACAAGGTAGGAAGAAGCGACATTTTTAATCAATCATGGATTAAAAATACTTAACGGCTTCCGCGACACAGGAGATGTGTCGGTATGGTATGTAAGGTACTTATAGTTCGCACATTCGTAAGTCAATACATGAATAAACATGGTAAAAGCGCGCAGAAGTCCGTCTCATGGCGTGTTTACATTGTATTTGTGTGTGCGTAACTGGCGGCAGCCCAGCGTGAAACAGGACCCAATGGGTAAAGTCATAAAAGTGTCAGAAACTTTACTACATTCGGGTTCTGCTTGCGGGGCTAGGGGGGACACTGAGTTGTCGGTGATTCTCTGAAGTGGTGGATCTCCTCATACACCTACAAATGAGCAGATATAAGGCACATTAGTTTAGGAATAAATAGGACAGCAGACTTTCTAATTGACCAGTATAATGAGAAGACTTGTAAAGAAGGAATGTAAATCTCTGATGTCTAAACTTACCTTTGTTTACTCTCATCCTCCTCTCAGGGTGGTGTTCGGGCAAATGAGTTCCCTCCGGGTATAGGCACCCCTCTTATAGTTCCGGGAGGGACCAAGTGGGAAATGGATAGCAGGGGGGGATTGGGATGGACTACAATGAATGTAATCCTGTATGTGTTGTGTATATACTCTATGCTAACTACTAATTGTAAATGGGGATTGAGGGTGCATATACAGGGAGTAAGTTTATATAAAATGGCATTGTGTGATTCTAAGAATGTGGAATATGGTTATAGTTACCCATGGGGAATGGTATGGGCTAACCAGGTAATGGACTGCCCTATAAGAAGCAGTCAGTTGTCTGTAACCTCAGATATGACAGGTTGTTATGCATATGACATGTCAAAGTGATTGAGAAATAAAGCCTTATTGAAGGTCCCCTGGACTGGTCTCTATTCATGTGTTGCCTTGGCCGCTCGACACTCTCACATGACGAAATGACAAAAACGATGGGTTATAGCCCATGTTTTTTGAAATTTTGAAAAAAAAAGTTATCCTCGTTTCTCATCATTTTGGACCATGGGCTATAGCCCATATCGTACGGCATACTATAGCGTGCCGTTTTTCATCATTTTTGAGGATTTGAAAAAAATGACGAAATTACAAAAACGATGGGTTATAGCCCATGTTTTTTGAAATTTTGGAAAAAAAGTTAGCCTCGTTTCTCATCATTTTGGACCGTGGGCTATAGCCCATATCGTACGGCATACTATAGCGCGCCGTTTTTCATCATTTTTGAAGATTTTTTAAAAAATGACGAAATGACAAAAACGATGGGTTATAGCCCATGTTTTTTGAAATTTTGAAAAAAAAAGTTAGCCTCGTTTCTCATCATTTTGGAAGTGGTCAACATGGCATAACATAAAAAATTACAATTATGTACAGCAAAGTTATGTCCGCCATTGGCTGTTCAAGGTGAAAACATACTCTCTGGCCTATATGGCCACCCGGCATGTCGGAAACAATCAGGTTTTATTCAGAGAGGTGAGTCAATGTTTCCAGTCAAACAGCAAGCAATACCCCAGCCAAGAATAAAGGACAAACAAAGGAGTCAGGAGGGAATAGGAAAAAAACAGATAAAAAGTTACGTTTATGGTTGTCATCTGTGTAGATAACGCTGTACTCTTGCATAGTGCCGCAAACAACTGAACTGCAATTTGAGGCCGAAGGTGAGGCCCTAGATAGAGTCTTTAATGTTGCAATGAGCCGCTTCTTAAATGCTACGGTTACAATGTGATAAAAAGGTGTGAATATGTCACTTGAAGCCTCCAATAAAACAGAGTAAATTTGCGCACTTTGTCCCAGAAACTCAACACCCCCACGGGGGGATAATCTACACTTCTCTTCCCGGTAATATCGCCTTACATGCATATGTGTACACAGGGGAAAAGTCTCTCTTTCTCCCTCCCTCTCTCTCTCTCTCTCTCTCTCTCTCTCTCACTCTCTCACTCTCTCTCTCTCACACACACACACACACACACACACACACACACACACACACACACACACACACACACACACACACAAAACTGAATCCTGCTACCCTAATAGACAGGGGGTACATGAGCACATGGCCGTTCATTCGTGCTCTATCTCCGACCAAACCACACTTCCACCACACATCTCTCTATGCAAAATAAAACCTGCACACTCCCACAAAACATATAGACTACATTGCATTCGCCAAAAATGTCTTATTTACTGTTTAAATATTACTTTTCTGACCTAATAGACAGGGGGTACATGAGCACATGGCCGTTCATTCGTGCTCTATCTCCGACCAAACCACACTTCCACCACACATCTCTCTATGCAAAATAAAACCTGCACACTCCCACAAAACATATAGACTACATTGCATTCGCCAAAAATGTAGGCACAGGCACACAGTCTGCTCACATAAAAGAATGTACTGTGTTCATATTTGAAAATACACACATGTTAGGGTATACATTATACATGCACACTCACGGCCTCACACACACACACACACTCACACACACACACACACACACACACACACACACACACACACACACACACACACACACACACACACACACACACACACAAACTGCATCCATGCACATGGACACACCCATTCAGAGAGACACACACACACACACACACACACACACACACACACACACACACACACACACACACACACACACACACAGAGGTTTTGTGAAATCAGTGCAGAGGTAAGTTGATATGGCTACTTTGTTCTCTTAATGGTTCTGTTCCGTTTTTATTATTCTGAATGCCTGACCCACCTGTACTGCCCGAGGAGACTCTACCCTTCCCCTGTCTCATTGAACAACCATTAGATACAGTTTCCCTGCTCTCTCTCTCTCTCTCTCCTCTATCTCTCCCCCCATTCTTTGCCTTCTATCAGGCTGGCTATGGGTTCACGTTACATCCCCCCTCCTGTCCCTGGCTGTCCCCCATTCTTTCTCCTTTCGTCCATTTTTCCTCTGTAGACAAATGACGGGACACTGATGAGGAACACAAGACCGGCATTCAGCGCTCTCACACCCAGATGGGGAGGGAAAAAAGCAATTGATGCAGGCGTGGTTTCTTTTCTCTTTCTTAAGAATCTTCTTTTTAATGAAACACAAAAGAGGCAATAAAATTAAGATAAATAATTTGTTTGTCGTTTTCTTTTTTTTTACATAAGGAAATATTTCAGTTAATATTTCCGAAGAATGACTGAAATTCCATATCTTGAAGTAGGCTATTTCAACTGTACAAAAGCCGTTTCCAGTGGGTCTAAGAATAAAATAAAATAAAAAAACAGGTCGCACAATGATGATGTCACTTCCCTTAGAATGTGATGTTTACAACGGCATCCAGTGTTTCTTAAAGAAAAAAATAACAGCTCTTTAAAAAAACTCAATTAAAGACCCATTAACGCAATATTTCAAAAATGGATATTCACATTAGATTCATTTTAAAGCTTCTGCTTTGCAGTGTAACAGCAACATTTGTTGTTAAAAAGTCAGTTGATGTCCAAAACAGAAAAAAGGTGTTCTCCCTCTGTACAGCGTATACACCCATGACAGTCATCACATGGCTTGCATAAACAAATAGACAATGGCAAATTAGGAAAACAAGCAAACATGAAAAAGAAAAACACACACACACACACACACACACACACACACACACACACACACACACACACACACACACACATTAAGAGACATTTTTTTTGGCAAAGCAGGAAAAAAAGTGACAAGACGCACAAGTCTGATTTGATCCTTATCCTGGTTCTATTCTTCTTCTTTTTATGTCTCTCAATATCATCCCATTTGATTGGCTCTGATTGTCCTTCACAGTCACAGGATGTTGTTGTGGTTGCCGTGGAGCCCCTCAAGTGCATCGGCCGGGGGGGTAGGGGTGGGGGGTGGGGGTGGGGGTGGTTGGGGGGGCAGGCAATGTCGCTGTCATAGCAACAGTGGGTGAACTCAAGCAGTCAACGAGAGACAGGACTCTGCTGTCAGATACTACGGTGATTGCAAGGGGTCCCGGAATCAGATTGTGATTGAATATCTTTTTTATCTTTTTTAATAATAATAATATTGCATTCTTCTAAAATGCAGCGAAGCATAAAGTCAGAGGCGCTTTGGTATGTTTTCATCTTTCGTTTGAGGCCAGATAAATATCTACAATTCATTTAGGAATATATTCTAATATAGATATACAACAGCTAGGTTCTTTAAGGATCAGAGAACAGCAGAAACTCAGTTTCCATTTTTTTTCCAGTATTAAAAAAAAGGCAGAGATTTGAAACCCTCACAGGAAATGCACATTGTACATTAAAACCCAACAAGAAAAATAGTACAAAAACAGACCAACAATGGTGTGTGGACACTTTTTTTAAAAAGAGCCTTTTTTGATTTCCTTACAAAAACACCCTCTCCACAGCCCCATTAAAACCTTCATCCCTCGCGTGAAGCAGGGTTTTGTCTTTTTTTCCACGCATTTGTACAAGTCTCGCCTCGATCCCCACCTCAATCTATTCAGTGCATGGAGGGAGATGGGAGATGACTCCACCTCTTCTCTCAGCCAGAACCAATCCCCTTAAAAAGCCACCAATAATAATTTCTGAACACCCCTCCCCCAAGAAAAAGACAAAACAAAAAAACAAATATATATATACTATTTACAGTTTAAGATATTTATACATAATGCTGTACACTGTGTACAGGAACACGCACGCACGCACACCACACCACACCACGCACGCACGCATGCACGCGCGCGCACGCGCGCACACACACACACACACACACACACACACACACACACACCCACACTCCCTCTTATACATACATACACATAGATATTCGACAATTCGACAAAACATACATCTATCTATGCACCTGAATAGGAGGATGCGAGAGAGGTATTGACGTGTATGGCTTGACTGTAGAAAAACAAAATCATCCATTTTTGTCTGTCAGTCACCAAAACTGAGACTGTCAGTAAATCACTGGACAGATTCATATTCATACAATTTACTCTCAGAGTGCTAAAGACGTTCAGGGGTTTCTACAACATGGCCTACGCTTGCGACTGACAAGTGCACTCAAAAACGGACAAGCGTGTGTGCACATGAACACACACAGGATCACACATACGTACAAGTGTGCGTGTACACTGCGCACACACACACACTCTAAAGCACTATTTACTCTGAGCTCATCAAGCCAGCCAACTGCAGCTCCTCTGCAAACAAACACGCACGCACACACACATTTACAGTACAGTACAGTACAGTACAGTACTGTACAGTACAGTACAGTACAGTAGGGGAGAGCCGCCTTGGATGTAACGCGTCACGGTTGTAACATGGACGTTATCTCTTGATTGGTCAACGCCACCATGACGCCATCGCGTCAGTATGTGTACAGCAACGTACTCTACGTGCCCAGGAAGTTTGAAGTGTTTACCTTCATCCTGCGGGGAGCTATTGGCGAAAAACTGACTTTTTTCAAAATGCGTATAATTTTACACCTGGAGTATTTGTGTGCTACAAGTTTTTTCTTTGGTGTTGGTGAATAAAAATCCAAATGGATGTCTTCATGCTTATGTTCTTCATTAGTTTGCATCGTGTTTAGACGGAATTCACGTTCATTCTGGTCTGTAAGCAACGGCAAAGAAAACTTCGGAGGGAGGGTCAATTGTAACATGTGTTACAAATGGTCCGCTTCCATTCAATGCCATTATAAGTAATATTTACATATTTGACATATTGGCCAATATTATATGTTCTAAAATTGTATTGTATTGTGTAGTGTATTCTAAAATTAGTTTAGGGTTGTATAACATTGTACAACTCAATCAATCAAACGTTTGTTTAATCAATGTATTTCCCCATTGAACTGAAAAAAAAGCCCAAACTGCACACCCGATACTATTTAATATTTCCCAATATGTTTGATACATTTTCTTATCACATCCATGGTATGAAAACAATGCTAAGGAGTTGCTTCAATGAAATATAATTGCTTTAAGCTGAAAACGATATGTTTAATGGTGTTTTTTAGCGTTGTTACATTTATACTCCATGCTGTTACAATTAATCCGATATGCGCAGCAAATGTAACACTGAAACAGCGTCCACGTTCGGTTTAATAACTCCCGACCTGTTTTATCAAAAAAATAACTTGAAGTGGTTTATGGTAGCTGACATGTGTAGGTCCGTTGCCTGAAAATATTACATGTGTAGCTAAACGGATCTCCGAGTAAAAAAATGAAACGTGCAAAATGTTACATCCAAGGCGGCTCTCCCCTACATACATACATACATACATACATACATAACATCCCAACTACAGTGTTTTTGGTCCTTTGGAGGATCTCTCAATCCTGTTGTCATTTGTCACACGACAGTGACCAGCTAAGAGCATGAAAAAACATCCAAACCAGTGTGGTTTACAGAAAGCCTCTCCTTTTCCATACAGTCTCTCTCCCTCCCTTTCTCTCCCTCTCTCTGGCAGACCTCTCTGTCTGAGTGTGAGAGCACAGGGTTCGATCAGTCTCTATTTTCGAAGGCCAATTAAGCCATCCTTCTCCGTCAACGTTGCGGGGCCAGTGAGGTAGGATCACGCTCACTGAGCTCCAAAGTGCTCCAAATGTCCTTGGGTCCTGGTTTTTCCCTCTATATGGCCTCTTGTTGTCATGGCGTTATGATGCATTTGTCTATTTCCCACTACAGGGAGAGTCGTCAACTCAAGGAGTTGAGAACGCACGCTCATTGGAGCAACAAAAAGGGGGGGAAAAGTCAGACCTGGATTGGTCTCTCCTTCAGACGGTCCTGGAGTCTCCAGGTGTCTCCAGAGATGGAATTCAAAGTCCCCGTATTCAGTCACCAGAGCCACCACTAAGGCTTCATCCAGGGGGCTAGCTCTTTCTCTGTCAAGGGACAGATGGATTAATAGAGACTGAACTCTGTCTCGTGTTTCTCCTCTATCCCTTGGTTTGTCCTCCGTCTTTCCTTGAGGTTAGTTAACTCCGAAGAGTGATTGGAGGGGTCAGCCGCGTTGGTCGGTCCAATGCTATTCATCCTTTCTCTCTAGCTGCTGTTGTTGCTAGGACACAATAGCCACGCCCTCCGCACTGATCAGTTGACCAGTGGTTGGCTCATAGGTTCCAGCCAGGTAGAACAGATCGTTGGCCCCTCCCCCAGGCTTGCGTCGGCGAATCAGGTGCTCGTATTCAGCCCTGCTGACCACCTGGCAGCGGTGGGAGATTGTCTGCACGTCATTCTCATCCTCGTGGCTCGACTGGTACAAGGCATTCTGGGTAGGAGAGGAGGACAGACATTTAGATGAAAATGGTTGATTTACATTTTACCCTTTGTGGCATTTAGCTGACTCACGTATTCAATGGGCCTTCCGAAACCACAATATACTTCAATAAGCTTCAAGTCATAGATCAACAACGTTACAACCTAAAGTAAGGAGTTCAAGTTTTGTCAAAATAGAATTGAATGAAATCTGAAAATAAATGTGCTAAGAATTTGAAGCTTGGATGTAGCGGGCATTTGTAGAATTGGCATGGGGTTTTCTTAACGGGTTAAGAAGATTCTTTCTTCACCTTGCCATCGCGGTGTCTCTTCCCTAAGCGTGTCTCCTCAGGATGGTAGAACCACTTGACCCTGACCACCATGCTGGAGCTCCAGGACTCCCACAGGCTCTCCACTCTCCCGACGTAGGGCAGCTGGGGCCGGCCGGGGGACAGGAACACAGCGCAGTCACCCACACGCACCGTCTCCTTACCTCGAACGATGGCCTTGTAGAACAACTTACGGGCCTTGCCCTTAAGACCCCTTCTCTGTTGGGAGACAAAAAAGGAGCAGAACTTGATAGCTGTAGGCTAATCCAATACTATGGTTTTCATTAATCCATTAAGACCTGAGGCCTGTCTTCGAAATCAGTTCGAAAACAGTTTTCTGAAAAACGCATGTTGCTACTGTGAATCTCAAACATGTTCATGTCAAGGACCAACAAAATGATACCTTAGCCTCTGGCTGCGGACCCCCATCTCAAAATACTTTGTTCCAGGGACCCCCAGAAGATTTGTGTTACAAATGTTTGCTTTACAAAAAATATATAAACAAATGTGCTATATAGCTAAAATCTAAAATCCCACAGATTTCCCAGTTTTATAGGGTTAAACTGTTGTTATACCAGCTGCCATTTGAGGTGATATTATTTAACCATGCACAAACCTGCATTATGTTTCTCACCTGCAGAAGAATCATTGATGCCTTCCATGTTGCTATTTGTTTTTAATTTCTTATGTACTGTATATTATTGGATAATGGATATATCTGATTTCACTGTGCCTTCCTTTTAATTGACTTGAGTTCTATGTAGCTTACTCTCTATTCTTTCTTTTTGTATTGTAACATTGTCATGGAGCTGTAAATGTTTAAAATGTGGAAAAAAGGTTAAGTTTCTCTCTAAACATGCCTTCAATTCAATGATGTTGAAGATTTACAGTTGAGTGTCTGATCAATAAACATGGAACTTGAGCTTAAAAAGGGGAGCGTTTTTGTCTTTGTTGACTTTGGCCTGGTTTTTGTTTGGCCTGGTTATGGCTACAGAGAACAGAACACAACACAAAGCAGCAGACCAGAACAGACCAATACAAACAGTGTAACCAATCCTACCTGTGTGGGATTGCCAGACCATTTCCAGAGCTGGCGTCCAGGCATCAGTGTACTGGTCAGAGGATCCGGTGAGGACATCCTCTGTCTCTTGGCTGTTGATTGGTCCTTGGGCGCAGGCTTGGGTTGCTGGTTCACAGGACTGGTCTGACTCTGAGGATGTGTATTAGGAGCTGCTTCTTTCCTCTTCAACTGTGTTTTCGTCGCACCGCTGTTAGCAACGATGCTTCCCTTTGCTACATATTCCTTCCTGTCTTCGGACCTCTCACCTCTCACCTTTGAACCCGAGACAGCCATTGCTGCTTTGGCCACGTAGCTGTGAGGAGGCGGGGCCGGGGCCGAAGAGGACGAGGAGGGAGAATGGTTGGTTGTGGCGGGGTCAGGGGTCATCAGGTCGGAGGTCAGATTCTGCCTGTGCTTGTTCTTGTCTTGCTGCAGGAGCGCACGGCGCAGCAGCACCGAGGAGGACTCCTCGTCTGAGGAGTAGGAGGAGTCGTTGTCCGAGGAGCAGAGTGACGAGGAGGAGAGAGAGCCAGAGGAGGAGGAGGAAGACGAGGATGAGGAGGAGCACACGGACAGGCGGGAGATGAAACGCCCGCCCCGGGGAAGGGCTGTGCCCGCTGGGACCCTCCTCTGTGCTTCAACATCTCGACTGTCATCGTCGTCATCTTCATCCAGCTCAGAGTAGGAGCTGGGGCAGTCACTGGGGTAATCTAATTTATAATCCCCACTTTGCCCTCCAAGTCCAGCTGACATGAGACCCTTTTTTAGCGGTGAGGCTGCACCCTTCAAAGGGCCCTCGGATCGAGCCCCCTCTCCTCCCCCTTTCTTTCCCTCCTTCACCAGCAGGCCAGGTTGGATGTATCGAAGTGGGGCGCCCGCATCTGCCAAACCCTTGCCTGGCTTCCCTGCACCGCCTCCGAGGCGAAGCAGCGCCTTGCCGTTCTTTGTCTTGGGAGACGTCACTCCTTCGTGGTCGAGTTTCACCAGGAAGTGCTTCCTGTCTCGCTCGTTGGCTGGCTTCCTGTTCCCGGAGGCCGTCGCCAGCGCAGTGCCAGAAGAAGAAGAGGCAGAGGGAGAGGCGGAAGTAGAGTCCCGCTGGCCCAGTGAGGTTACCGTGGTAACCGGTCGCCTGGCTCCAGAGCTCGCGCCGCCTCCGAAAGTGGCGTACCCGTTGGCGATGCTACTGAAGGAGTCGACCTGGAAGGGGGAGCCGAAGATGCCTTTAAGGGGAGCGGACGGGGTGAGGGGGTGGGAGGCGGTCCGGTGGAAGATCCCCATGTCGCGCTCTCGCATCCTCCGCTGGGTCTTCCGGGACGTTCCGTTGAAGAGGAAGAAGTCGACGGGGGGCCTCTTCCTCGGCGCTGACCAGCTCAACAAGCTGCTTTTGGTCAAGGCACTGGTGTCACATGACGACGACGACGACGTGGGCATGGTGGCCGTCGTTGGGAGTGAGTGGATTTTCTTTGGCCTGCCAACTGGAGACAGAGAGGGGTGTTAGTCATTAAGAAGCGACATGTCTTAGAGAGAGAGACGTAAAGGGAGATTGATTGAGAAACTAAAAGCTTTAGAGGAACTTAATATCCTCGTCTCTCACTGAGAGTCACTTGGTCAGGTAGCTTTTTAACATATCCATTTCTCATTCGTAACTGCAAGAAAACCTGATGAAACCTGCCCCCTCCCCCAAGGTTATTGTCACCCTGAGCTGAGTTATATGAGTGGGACTCGTGCATATGTCAAGCACACCAATGACAGTTTGCAAAATATACTGCTCTATGCAGTCAAATGGAGGGCAAAATAGGAATATGCAAAAGTGCAAACATAAACGCAAGTGTATGTGTGTTTACATAACCCTGCTCACTAGGTGAACCTCTACATCTACGTCTTCAAGGCAATTTCTGGACAGCAGGAGATTTGATTGATGTGCGGAGGCCTTGTTTTGCTGATATTACTACAGGCTGTGTTAACTGGTTATACCAGAATCTTGATCTGCTCTGAGACAGTTTGTCTTCAGGCAACATTGTGTGAGTGATGAGCACCTGCTGACTGACAGGGTGACCAGCTATTATTCAGGTTGCTGTCACTAATGAAATGGTGAAATAATGTTTACTGTTTAAATAACAAAGGTACTGTGCTTTTGCACACATCCGGATCTGAAGCCTGTGCGGTGAGCGCTGATGAACATTGCTATGTAGAAAATCTAATGCTCTTCTACATGGAAAGACAATGAATAGGCTCTGCACATAACTGTAGTCCCAGGCTTCCAGAAGATAGGTGGCATACCTGTTTCATTTCCCCTGTAGCTTCATTTGATTGGCTTGGCAGAACATTTGAGCTGGAAATGGATATGACACCTTATATGTTTCCGGTTCAAATCTACTACTGAGCCAATCCGTAAACCCAGAACGAGTTATGCACATGGCCTATAACTAGAGTTGCACAGTTCTCTATCACTATCTGCCTATCGGGGCATCTGTGAGAGGATTCTGATGTGTATTATTGCTCTGAATCTTCACCTGGTCTTTTCTCCTGGGGTCTCCCCGACGTTTCCCCATTGGCTGTTTTTTCTGCAGCCGCGTCTCTCTTCTCCTGGGTGGAGCTGCGGCGGCCACGGCGACCAGGTGACATCAAAAGGGCTGGCGAGGGTTCCGCACCTAAACGAGGGTCAGTAAAACGTCATTTTTCATGCAAGTAATTCATTCCTTCCTTACTCCCTCCGATATCTTTCATCCTCATTTAGCTCATTTAGATTTGGAGGAGCAGTAAGCTGGAACTCGCTACCCCTGAATATAGAGAGCATCAGCAGCCACCTCCCTTTTATGACAAGGGGGTGGCTTGGCTTTCTAGAAAATGTTGCAGAATAACATGTTAACTTTGTATCCTTGACGTTTCTTCGATTAACATGATGCAACTTGTTTTTCCTGTATAATAAAATCATCCCTCCCTCCCTCATTCTAGTCAGTGTCCCATCCCTGCCTTGTTACTTCCTTCTTTGTACACGTCTACTCACAGTGGACCTGGTATCCTGGAGGCAGCAGCCTGACGTTGGGGAGGGAGATCCGTCCTCTGTCTCCATCGTCGAATTCCACCATCACACTGCCTTCCTTTTCCTCCTCGCCTGGACCTCCTAACACGCACACACACACGGCACGCGCGCGCACACACACACACACACACACACACACACACACACACACACACACACACACACACACACACACACACACACACACACACACACACACACACAGAGAATGTAAGTGGAACGTTTGGAAGATACCATGGGTCCTGGACTGACTGGTCCCCTCAAAGATATCACAGTTTGTCTCTTTATTTTCTTTCTTTAATTAGTGGTGCTATAGGTGTGATATGCATACAAGTATGTCTGTGGACTGGAGGTGAGACCTTTGAGTGTATAGTCCAATTAAAAGCTTTGTTTTCCCCCAAAACAGAAAATGTGGTTTGCGGTGGAGCATGAAGGACAGCAGGTATACTTACAGTAAACATAGCCAAGACCATACACGAACTATGTACGTATAAAGTGCAGAGAATGTGTGGTGTGTGTGTGTGTGTGTGTGTGTGTGTGTGTGTGTGTGTGTGTGTGTGTGTGTGTGTGTGTGTGTGTGTGTGTGTGTGTGTGTGTGTGTGTGTGTGTGTGTGTGTGTGTGTGTGTGTGTGTGTGTGTGTGTGCAGGTGGGGTCCATCAGTTACAGTTTGAGGACTTGGACGGCACCTTGCCATAGTGACTCACCTCTATGTACGTATCCAGGATAGAGACAACGTGATCGCTCACTCCAGTACGCACACACCCGCGTCCCAGCACTCAAGATGGCCTCTGTCTGAGGTCGCACATCTAGCACCTGATAAAACCAGACCAAATCATTCCGACCAGTCAACACAAAAGAAGTAAAACATGCACAAATTCAATATCTTTTTTATTTTCTTTTTTTTGTGAGGAAATATTGATTTATATTTATTTTAGTGGTATTTTTCACAACACAAATCTTCTCTTATGGGGGTCCCTGGCACAAAATACTTTCGAATGGGGATCCGTGGTCTTGTCTCTATCAGTTTGGCGGTCTTTGACATAAAAATGTTTGAAAACCACTGCTTTGAGTTCTCTAAAAACAAAGTCCAACTCACGGCTTCCTGAAGCATCTGCTCCAGAGAGTAGATCCGTGGACGGTTTCCCCTCTCTCCTTCAATCACAACACTGAAACTGGGGGAAAGAATGGAGAAATTAACACTCATCATGAGAAACAATTATATTGGGTGTTTATATACTGCGTGCGTGCGTGCGTGCGTGCGTGCGTGCGTGCGTGCGTGCGTGCGTGCGTGCGTGCCTAGACTATATTTCATAAAGAAGACATGATGGACATCAGATTTCAAATCAGCTACTAACAGCATTCTCCACGACAGCATGATCAGTGTTACCTGTCAGGTATCCATACATTTCTCACACCTCCTCAGTATCAAACAGTGCACTTTGTCTATTCATGTATACGGTACGTAGGCTACTGTAGTCTGTGAAACATTGTGTTAAAGCTCTATTTTGTCGAGTTGTCACACAAAAAAAATCCCTCGAGTGAATCTCATACTTGACAACAAAAGTGTTATTCATTTTTGTCGCTGTTGGGGCAGAAACCTTCTATCTTCTGTTTCATAAATGTGTGCACTACCACACTATACTACAGAGTCACACAACATTTTGAAAGTGGTTAAATCTGATTGTAGAATTTAAAAATAAATTCTAACCAGAGCTTGTGACTATACGGTATACACTGACAAGGTCTTCCACCCAAAAATAAATTAGGTAGTTGCCGAGCAGAAAACTCTTATCTCCATATTTTAACCTTTTGTGTTTTTCGAAAACCAACGCCCTTCAACGACCATACATAACTACAGCGTCACACAAAACCTCCATAAGCTCCAAATGCAGCGCCAAGCGACCCACTTTGAGCTTGTCAAATCTGCTACTTTTGATGCTTTTGAATTTGAACGATGAAAAGTAAAAGTTTCGGAGATATGGAGTTTCC
>NC_137879.1:20594081-20599081 GCF_963924005.1 Protomyctophum bolini | reverse complement strand
CAAACATGTGCACTAGTAGCTGGTTGCTTCCACTTAACCAGAGAGATTGCTGAAAACCATTACCATATTTCTCTAATCTCCTAACAAATAAATGCTTTGCCTTAATTAAAAATAACTGTATTTTCATTTGGTCATCCAAATATTTCACTTGAATTGAATCACCTTCATTCCCGTGGGGTTCAGATAAATGAGGTTATACTCTATGAGATATAACTTTACATGATTCAATTATGTACAACTGTTATTTTATTTAGGCTTAATATAAAGGCGGTATTACCATTCATTTTTTATCATTCTGCATTTTGGATCTCACCTGGAGGAGCTGGTCTCTTGTTCCTGTCTTTCTGATTGGCTTGGAGCTGGGTGGACAGTGACGAAAAAGTGCCAACAGCCGAAGGGTTCGACAGGGCTTCTCTAGAGGACGAGGTCATCTTGATGTCACCAGTTCCATCTTCGCTATCGTAGCTAACCTCCTCTTCCTCCTCTGTGGGGATCAGAATGTCAATATGGTCAATCGGGAAAGCGTCCAGTGATCAAAATGGCAGCGTGGTCGCCTAATGCCCGGGAACTCACTTGATAAGACGTATCGACAGCGGGCTCTCAATACGCCGTTAGTATCTACAGTCGAGCTCGCAAACCCGCGGCTAACCTTACATGATCATAAACACAACTATTGGAAGTACGAGGAGGGAGATGCCTCGTCGATTGGCTTGGACTCAATCAAATGGCTCTCTGTGGCTTTTTTAAAGTGAGGCATTTGTCACACCGTGTGACCAGGACCGTAGGGAGCCAAGACGCCTTAATGGCCACCCTATAATGCCTGGCCTGTTCCTTAACTGCAGTCCAGGGAAACCAAATGTCACTTCATTGTGTGTACACACACACACACACACACACACACACACACGTGCATGCACACTTACATGTGTATGTGAGTGTGCGAGCGGGCACACACACACACACACTAACACATGCACACACTTACAAACGAATGCACACATGCATGTTCGCGCGCAAACACACAGAGATCTTTATTGGCAGCTGCGTGTTGCTGACTGCGAGGGTCGTGTCAGATGTCGACACGTCTATGACACACTTGTCACTTACATGGTGTTCTAGTCAACACTCTCCCTTTCTCTCTCTCTCTTTCGCGCACACGCACGCACGTATGCACGAATGCATGCACGCATGCACGCACGCACACACGCACGTACGCACGCACGCACTCCACTACTACTTCTGTCAAGGCCGCGGGGCCAGTCGGAGGAGCGTTGGGTCTGAATACTTGTGTTAACTTAATCTCAGCCGCTGTCTCTTCCACGGGGTGTTCATTTAAAAAGTCAGCCGCTCGGCTAGGAGGGATATCACCATGCCTTCTCCACTCCAGGCGTCTGAGGGGAGGGGGGTGTTCATTTTGGCAGGGAAGACAGGGGTGTGACATTCTAAAAGGGGCTGAAGAGTGGGGCTCGCATTACGGCGAGGTACTAGTGGCGGCGGTGGTGGTTGTGGGTGGGGGCACTGCATGCCTTCGGCGAGTCGTTAACGCTTTTAACGGTGTGACAGACGAGCTGGGGAGGGAGGGGGGGTGGGTGGGGTAGTAAGAAGGAAGGAGGCAGACATCTCACTTCCAGACGTTGCTAGATGCGCGCGCACATGGCAGACACTCGCATGTGTCCGCAAGCCCAGAGTCACGCAGTAGTGCACAGTAGACCTGCACAAGACTGACTCACGCACTGAGTCACACGCATGCACACATGTACACACACAGACGCACACATGCACACACGTACAAGCTCACACATAACTCGCAAAGCCTTGCCGTTCTGAACTAACGTTGTTGCAGAAGCAACACTTAACATGCACCTTGAATTTTACCTAGTCATTCTAAAATGTGTTTCACATCAGTATGTTCTGTAATGTATTCTATATAATTATTGCCCACCTTGTCCTGAGCTCTCGCTGTCACTTTTCTCCTCCTCTCTCACTTCCTGCTTCTCAGAGGCCACACCCCCTCTTTGGTGGACTCTGTTTGGGGCTCCGCCCATAAGAACCTTCGGCTTACGACCTCTCTTTCTCCTCACTGCCTGATTGGCTGCCCAATCCTGGTGGGAGTGTGGTGACTCAGCTGCAAGAGGACAACGCAGGTATGCTATTTAGAACGCGCGCGCGTGCGTGTGTGTGTGTGTGTGTGTGTGCGTGCGTGCGTGTGTGCGTGCGTGCGTGCGTGTGTGCGTGCGTGCGTGCGTGCGTGCGCCAATTCCTCCTGTTCCCACCTGTGTCACCGTGCCTGCGGTGGCTCTCGGAGCCGGCTCTAGCCCCAGGGGCTCCTCTGCAGCGCAGCATGCCTGCTGACGGGGCACCTCTCTGGGCCTTCAGCTGGGTCACCCTCCTGGCCAGCCGGGAGCTGAGGGTGCTGGGGCGACCTCTCTGCTTGCAACGGGCCTTCATCTGATGGAGGAGGGAGGGGTGGGGTGGTGGAGAGAGGGGGTTAGATGGATGCAGAAGAGACCGAGAGTGGACAAAAGATATAAGAGGAGTGGTTGTTAACCCATTTAGAGTATAGACCTGAGGCCGATTCTTAAATAAATTGCTACTAAATCCTAACAGTTTTCTGAAAACCCCATGTTTCTATGTCTGTGGTTCTCGACCTTTTTTATGTCAAGGACCCCCAGAATGATCTGTATTTGGCTGTGGACCCCCATCTGGAAATATGCAATTCCAGGAACCCCCCAGAAGCAGAGATTTGAGTTAAAACGTTTGCTCTGAAAGAACATAATATATTCAAAGATTTGCGTCACATTTTCACGATTCCATTTTTTTTTGCAGATCTACAAGCTCGTAGCACGGCACTCTGTGCCGCGCTGAGGGGACGTTTTATCAGCTTCAACATGATAGGGTTCCAGTTTGTAGGCTATATCGCTTCCAATTTCACTTGTCTATCCCGTATCCTATATTAATTATCTTCTGCTGATAAAATTGGTATCCCAACCCTGAAAATGCATTTTCTTTTTTACTGAAGAGCTGGAGAGACAGGGAGACTGAATAAACACTCCAAAGCAATGATTAGATTACTATCAGAATATAGAGCTATTTAACACTTATTTTACAAGAATAATGTCACTTTAATAGCCCACCGTTAAAGTCAGATTTCTGGTCTTCAGTAGCTTTATCTTAGTATAGCCTACAAGCCTTTACATTAACCTATGCAAAGGTAATATAAATGCTAATAACGTGTAATTGCTTAACATAATAAGATACTGAAATATGAACAGTAAAGTGTTTGCTGTGGTTCTAATCAGTCAGGAAGCAGCTGTCAGTGTCTGTGAATGATCCAATGGGAAGCTTAGGGGGAGGAACCAACCTGTGCAGTGGTGAGGCCATTGAAGCCATGATTGGTCAGTTTTTTCCGTGCCTTTTCCTCCAGCAGGTTAAGCCCCGCCCTGAAAGGTATAAGCAACACAGCAGACATTAAACAACAGTGGTTAGTTAGTTGGTCTTCTGGACCATGGGTTCTCAACCTGGGGTTAGTTGGTCTTCTAGACCATGGGTTCTCAACCTGGGTTTAGTTGGTTTTCTAGACCATGGGTTCTCAACCTGGGGTTAGTTGGTCTTCTGGACCATGGGTTCTCAACCTGGGGTTAGTTGGTCTTCTGGACCATGGGTTCTCAACCTGGGGTTAGTTGGTCTTCTGGACCATGGGTTCTCAACCTGGGGTTAGTTGGTCTTCTGGACCATGGGTTCTCAACCTGGGGTTAATTGGTTTTCTAGACCATGGGTTCTCAACCTGGGGGTCGCAAAATTATTTTGGGGGTTTGTGTCCATTTGGACAAAAACAGATCCTCTACCCATGTTAAGTTTCAAATTGGGCACCCGCTGGCCTAGCGGTCCAGGCTCATGCCACATAGTCTCTGGCCTGCATGTTCGAGTCCCGTTCATGACGACCTTTGCGGCATGTCTCTCCCCATCTCTCTCTCCCTCTTTCCTGTCTGTCTTCATAACTATATCAATAAAGGCACCAAAGCCTAAAAACAAACAAAACAAAGTTTCAAATACCCCTGAAAACAGTGGGGGTCAGAGTTGAGGCCAGTCTGCTTGGTTGTTATATGTTTTGGCAGTCGTTGGAGCTCAAAGAAGAGGTTCGGGGGGGGGGAAACCGCAATGGTCACTTGGCCGTCTCCGTTAGTCAGTGGATTTGGAGCCAATGGGAGTACAGTTGAGTGGGAGAAGGGATGTGGGGCGGTGGCAGTTTCCACAAGGGAGAAGTAATCCAGTTGTTGTTGTGCAAATGAGCATATGACCCACTGCCACAGTGAGAGGCTTCCATGAGGCCACTGGGAAGCTGTGACACACACTGTCGTCAGTCGGCTTTGATCTGTTCAGGCGTTCACTATTATGTGCAATCTAGTACATGCTTCTGAGAGAAGAGAGAGAGAGAGAGACAGATAGACAGACAGACAGACAGACAGACAGACAGACAGACAGACAGACAGACAGACAGACAGACAGACAGACAGACAGACAGACAGACAGACAGACAGACAGACAGACAGACAGACAGACAGACAGACAGACAGACAGACAGACAGACAGACAGACAGACAGACAGACAGACAGAGAGAGGCAGTCTCATGGGAGTCTGTCCACAGCCCTGAGCTTCAGGGCTGGATCGATAAACACTAACCTCTATTGAACATCACCCCTCCCTCTCTCTCTCTCTCTCTCTCTCTCTCTCTCTCCCCTCCCTCCCTCCGTATCTTTCTTTCTTTCTTTCTTTCTTTCTTTCTACACCCACACACACACACACACACACACACACACACACACACATACACACACACTTCCTCTGTTCCTATCATGCTCTCTCTTTCGCTTTCTCACCTTCACTTTTTTTGCTTCTTGCATGCAGTGCTGTTTCTCAGCTCAGTGTCCTAACACACACACGCGCGCGCACACACACACACACACACACACACACACACACACACACACACACACTAGCA
>NC_137879.1:20579081-20581581 GCF_963924005.1 Protomyctophum bolini | reverse complement strand
GTGTAGTGTCAGTAAACTATAGGACCACAGTGTAGTGTCTCAGTAAAATATAGGACCACAGTGTAGTGTCTCAGTAAACTATAGGACCACAGTGTAGTGTCAGTAAACTATAGGACCACAGTGTAGTGTCTCAGTAAAATATAGGACCACAGTGTAGTGTCTCAGTAAACTATAGGACCACAGTGTAGTGTCAGTAAACTATAGGACCACAGTGTAGTGTCTCAGTAAACTATAGGACCACAGTGTAGTGTCTCAGTAAACTATAGGACCACAGTGTAGTGTCTCAGTAAACTATAGGACCACAGTGTAGTGTCAGTAAACTATAGGACCACAGTGTAGTGTCTCAGTAAACTATAGGACCACAGTGTAGTGTCAGTAAACTATAGGACCACAGTGTAGTGTCTCAGTAAACTATAGGACCACAGTGTAGTGTCTCAGTAAACTATAGGACCACTGTGTAGTGTCTCAGTAAACTATAGGACCACTGTGTAGTGTCTCAGTAAACTTACAGGCTTACAGGTCTTTAAATAAATACTTAATGAAACGTATATGGGAAAAATGAATTGGAAATTGTCTTCCGGGCCGCTCGTCGGGGGCGGGACTGCGACGCTCTAAATACCAGATAAACTATGAACAATAAACAATTGAACGTAAATCTGTCTAAATAACATGAATCTAAATGAAATTCTAACCTTTGTATAAGTCTGCATGGTCATCAAAACTATCGGTCACATGCAGTGTAATGCTGGCTAAATGCAACAAAAATGACAAACGACAGCTCATTACATTAGGTACGGTCTTTCGTGTTTAAAAAAATTACAGCCTGAAATGAAACTCTGTAACAAAACTATCCTTCATCGACCAGTGCACTCTAGAAATCTGAAATGAACGTCAAAGACTCAAGACCTGATACGTCTGTGGAACCATCCCACTCCACCGTGAGCCGCAGGGCAGCATTAACATGACTTTCATCCTGCAACATTATATGTATGGAAATTGAATTATGCTACAGTTAATTACTGATTACCACAAACACTCTGAAGTTTACACGTTTACAAAGGAAAGCCCAGACACCCATCCCTAATGTACATACAATGCACAGCACGTATACGCATGCACACGCGCACGCACACGCACACGCACACACACACACACACACACACACACACACACACACACACACACACACACACACACACACACACACACACACACACACACACACGGTCCTACCTGTCATGTCTTTTTCTTTGCTCTCTCGGTTCCTCTGCTGGATCTCCAGGTCAGCCAGTTCTCCCAGTATCTCCATCCCACGGTGAGTCCGGGGCCCAGAGGGGGCCGAGGAGGTGGTGGAGGCGGGCGCGGGCGGGTAACGGGCGTCCCTGGTGGCGCACAGAGCCGCGGCGATCAGGAGCTCCAGGCTCCATGTGTTCCATGTGTAGGCCTCCTGGAGCTGCACAGCTGCACTGGGAGGAGGTGGAGGAGGAGGAGGGGAGGACCGAGAGGAGGAGGCGTCCACAGAGAGGATGTTGTCGGAGTGGCCCGGCGTGGCGGGGGAAAGGGCAGGACAACCGCTTAGCGGCTCTGCCACCGAGTCCCTGCGCGGGCTCCCCGCGCTCTCCTCGCACTCCTCCTTCTCCTCCTTGTCGTTGTCTTCGACGACGACTTCAACGTTTTCTCCCTCTCCTTCCTCAGGCTCTCTTTCCTCCTCCTCCTCCTCCTCCTCCTCCACCTCCATCATCTGCTGCTCCTCTCCTCCAATGAGCTCCAGAGGCACAGAGACGGTACATTCTATCTGTCTGGAGTCGTGTGAGACCTCCTCCTCCTCCACCTCTTTGTCTTTTTGCTGCTCTGGGTCCTGGTGTGCTCGGCTGTCCTCCAGGCCAGCCTGGTGTGCTCGGCTGTCCTCCAGGCCAGCCTCCAGGTCCAGGCGTTCTAGAGTCGACTCTGCCGTCGCGGAGTCGCTTCCCTCGGCTGTGGTCGTGGACGTCGTCTCCGGGACCGTTGCCGGTGACAGCGGGCACTCTGCGACGGGACGCGGCTGCCCGGCGGAGGACAGAGGCTGTGAGACGGAGCGTCCCTTCACCTCCTTCGTCCTCCTCGCTGCTTCTCCCGCCCTCCTCTCTCCCTCCGCACCGCTACGGCGCTCCACCACCAGGAAGTCCTTACGTTCGTCTTCCTCTCCTCTTCTCACCAGATCCGCTCCTTCGTCTTCCTCCTCCTCCCGCTCTGCGGGGAGAGGCTGGGTGGCGTCGTGGAGTGGGAGGGGCTTGGCGACGGGTTCTGCCGGCTCCGCCTCCGTGGCCGCTTGCTCGGCCAGCCGTGCTTGGGGAGGCGAGGGGCCGGCCTTGTAACCCGTGGCGATGGGAGGGTAAGTGTAGACGGGCGGCAGGTCTGAAAGAGACAGAGAGGTCCGAGTGGTGAGTCCCATGCATGAACACAGGCTGAAGGAATGAGAGCAGTGGTTCTCAAACCGTTTCCTGCGGAGATGTTATGGCTC
>NC_137879.1:20569081-20576581 GCF_963924005.1 Protomyctophum bolini | reverse complement strand
TCTGGCTTTCTCTGCTGGAGGGAGGGAGGGATGGAGGGAGGGATGGAGGGAGGGATGGAGGGAGGGAGGGAGGGAGGGAGGGAGGGAGGGAGGGAGGGAGGGAGGGAGGGAGGGAGGGATACAAAGGTAGAGAGAGAGAAAGAGAGTGTGATGGAGAGAGGAAGAGAGAGACAGAGGGTATAGGATGAAGGGAATGCAGAAAACAACAGAAATCTCAGTAACGTGAGTGTGATTATGAACCACTTAAACCGGTGTCTCTCAACCTGTGGGCCCCCTAAGAAATTGACAAAACACTTAAGATGTTATTGATAACATAACCAATGCATAAGAACTCAAAGTATACTATGATGGTTCTATTGATCCATGGTGGATCAATGGATTGATTGATCAGATCATTAAAATAAACTTGCTTGGAAAATGTACCCATCTGACCTGTTAAGTGGTCAGATGGGTGGGTCGCAAATGCTTCCAAGATTATCAAGTGGGCCCTGAACCAGAAATGGTTCAGAAGCAATGACTTAAACCCTATTAGTTGAATGGAGTCCCCCAGGGGTATATACGCTAGGCCAGCTCCTCTACACCAAATATCATTTCACCAAAACACCAGATCTACTAGCTCACAACGCTTCGCCAACACAGCATCTTGTGAGCTTGGCTATTTTCAGTGAACGTTGGCCCCCGGAATGAGGACGCTAGAGTTCATTGCTGTTATTAATGTCTTCAGCGAACACTGCCACATGTGATTGTGAAATGTTTCTGCTGCTGTTGGGAAATCATAATATTTGTGCTGCGTGTGTTGAAAGTGTGCGTTGTGCTACCGAGCCCACCGCAGAGGAACATGACCTGTGTCCAAGACCCCCTGCACACTTTCATAACAGCATGGAGATGTCAGAGTCACGGGATTAAACCCCACTGTATTTTCATGAATGCCATTAGGAGGGGGGAGGGGGGGGGACACACAATGCCACGTTTCTTCTGGTGTCGGAATAATCAGTGTGTGTGTGTGTGTGTGTGCGTGTGTGTGTGTGTGTGTGTGTGTGCGTGCGTGCGTGCGTGCGTGCGTGCGTGCGTGCGTGCGTGCGTGCGTGCGTGCGTGCGTGCGTGCGTGCGTGCGTGCGTGCGTGCGTGCGTGTGTGCGTGTTCTACCTGTCCCAGGGAGTGTCTGTGCATGTGCTCCATGGCCCGTTGCTGCTGTTGGTGCTGTTGCTGCTGGTGGTGCTGATGCTGCAGCGCGTACAGCTCCTGTTGCCGTAGGAACGAGGAGCGGGAGTAGACGGGATGATGCTGCAGGTGAGAGGAGGGGCCCCGCCCCCCGTACACTGCCGGCCACAGGCCTGACTGTTCCATCACATCTAGAGAGACACACACACAGAGAGAGAGAGAGAGAGAGAGAGGAGATGAGGGAGATGAAGAGAGGGGATATGAATGGGGGGGGGGGGGTTAGTCTTCTTTTGATGTGAGGTCTGTAAATGTCTCGCATTATTGTGCGTGGGATGAAACACCTACTAATGAGATGAAAAGAGGTGCAGAGATGGGAAGCAAGAAAGCAAGGAGAAGGAAAAGGGAGGCACGGGGGCAGAGAGAAGGGTAGTTGAGAGGGACAAAGGAGAGAGCGAGCAAAGAAAGAGAGAGAGAAAGAAAGAAATCACAAACGAACCAACGAATGAACGAATGATTGAATGAACGGATGCATGAACATACGAAAGACATAAAGAATGAATGAGTGAATGAATGAGACTCATATTCAAGCTTGTAAGCAACAAAGCGGTCATCATCGCAGCTAGTCTAAAGCAGCCCCCTCCTCACTGGCTGAAGCAGAGGTGGTTTGTGTATGTTACAACCTTGAAGCTAATGCACTATTACCTACTATTGTTTCTCTTTCTCTTACATATGGTGGTCCCACAACACTCATATTTTCCCTAAAGCACATAGAAATTCAGACACACACACGCACGCACAAGCGCACGCACACACATGCACACACACACGCACGCGCCCGCGCACACACACACATCCCCTCCTTGGCTGCGTTGTCGCTGGGAACCTTTGTTCTGTGAGATTAGCCTGAGTGGGCTAATGTTTCCCAGGGGAAGGGTTCAGTGGATGCACTTCCCCTCTCCGCAGGAACTCCCACGGAGCGAGGCAAAGGAGCAGGGAGATAATTAAATTTCACAGCCTGTTTGCAAAGCAGCACGCACGCTCACACACACACACACACACACACACACACACACACACACACACACACACACACACACACACACACACACACACACACACACACACACACACACACACACACACACACACACACACACACACACACACACACACACACACACACACACACACACACAATAGCAGGAGGTGTGCCACACAAAACCGGGCAATGTCTCAAAAATCTTCCACATTCTGCAAAACCACTACAACCCCAACATAACTGAACACACATGGCCTCATGGACACACACACACACACACACACACACACACACAAACACACACACACACACAAATACCAACACCTGCGCATGCAGTGCACCCATGTACACACAAATGAGGGTATACATTTACAGACCCAACGCGATTGTTCCCAAAATAATACCAACACACACACACACACACACACACACACACACACAAACACGCACCTTCTCCCCTTGACCAGTGTGAAGCCAGTGGCTAGCCACGGCGGGAGAGATGAGCGCCAGCCTAAATTACTTGCCATAACAGTGGGCAACCCAGCGAGCAGAGGAGAGGGGGGGGGGGGGGGGGGATAGCTGCTCCCATTAACACAGCAATAAAACACCAAACCACTGACAGAGGGACTTAGTCGAGCATTTTACTATGATTAGCGAATGATACTAAAACTCTGGGAGAGAAATGGCAAGGGGCCTCTGATGGTACATCTGGAGAGGGAGGGAAGAACGGAGAGACAGGAGAGAGAGAGAGAGAGAGAGAGAGAGAGAGAGAGAGAGAGAGAGAGAGATGCCGATACATATCCTGTGAGCGAGCGAGCGTGCGTGAAGGGGCTTGTGGTCCATCTTACCGAGGTGGTGGTGGGCTCCAGGCTCTGAAGGGAGGACCACCAGGGCAGAGCCAGGGTCTTGGGTGAGTGAACCCAGGACCGGCTGCAGAGGGCTGGGCAGACCTGGGGGGAACCCCGGGCCCATGCCAACGTGGCTCAAACCTGGAATAAACACGGGCATTAGCCACTTGACTTAACCACTTAAACCCCCTAGTCTTAGTGAAATGGACTGCTTTTTCCCGTCCACACCAAGCTCTCAGACAAAACATTTCAGATCAGCCCCGATCTGATGCAGGAGTGCCTCATCAGGGTCGTGGTGGGGATTACCAACCCAACCCACGTTGGTAATCGGTCAAATGGCCGACGTGTGGAAACAGCACTGTGCATAACAGTAGTCCCGGGTTACCAGAAGGCTGATTGGCCGAGGAGCACCAGATTTGAACCGGTAATACATACAAGGATGTCATTTGTATCTGGTTCAAATCTGCTGCTGAGCCAACTGGAACAGGAAAATGATTATGCCACATTCTAGAAACCTGGGACTTGCCATCTCTGGTTTACTTCCCATATCGGTGTGAAGTGGGCGGACGCCTTTTTAGGAGACGGGAAGCAGGTTGGAGTCTATTCATTCCAATGGTAGAGTGAACGTGAACGCAGCTTCTGAATTCTTTCTCCATTGTCACTGATCCGATCGTCACAAGCCACACAATATTCCCAAGATGTTCTTATTAAAATGGCTTTTTTCAGAGAGACAAATCAGGAGAAAATCTATTTTATTATCGACCTGTCTCTGTCACAGCAACACACTCTCGCGGGATCTAGCACCAGTAACCATAGGACGTTCGCGAGATTCCCACTTAGGAGACCATTTGTAGCATTTGTGTACCACGGGATGGACTATCTACCTAAATGAACAATCTTTGGTTATTCCACTCACCGTAGGAATGGCCCATCCAGAGGGAGGGACTTCCTGTCCGCTGCATCCAGTGGTGGTGTGCGTGTGCAGAGGGGTCTGCCCCCAACTGGCCGGCTCCTCCAGGGACCAGGAGGTGAGAGGTCAGGTCTCCGTGACAGCTGCTGGAGGGGTGGATCCTGGCAAACTCCACCCGCTCCTTATTTTCCCTTGAAAGGCAGAGAGAGGTTTGTTAGGTTATTCATTATCCATTATCTTAGTGCTTTTTCGATTGACTTTTTTCCTTTTTTGTATACTCTGCGTCTGTCTCAGACTCAGAGAAGGGCTGCCTGTGGACAGTGCCGAAACCCACCTACCAGTGATGGTAGGTTTCGACATTTCAAACAAGATTAAAGATTATAGATTTTTATCAATGCAAGAACAATGGCTTCTATTATAGCTAACTTGTTAGGAATAGAAAGCTTGCAGTTTGTAGACAAAAAAGGTTACATCTAGTACCGGTAATAGTGAAGACCAGTTATTTGAAGAAAGGTTAAAATGTGTGTAGTCCTTTAAGCTCTATTTATTTGTTGTACAAACCAACACGATTCGGTAAGTATATGATTAAATTACTATTATTATTATTATATTTCTATTTGGATTATGTGTATAATTGAGATTACACTGGTTTCTTCTCTTCAATGACTCAACCCTTTATCCTCCTTAGTTCATCTTCATCACCATCATCATCATTTTTCATATTATTATTATTATCTCCACTATCATCCTATTCCTCTTCTCCAACCATACTATGTGTGTGTGTGTGTGTGTGTGTGTGTGTGTGTGTGTGTGTGTGTGTGTGTGTGTGTGTGTGTGTGTGTGTGTGTGCGTGCGTGCGTGCCCCTAATATGACTACATAATAAGAAGGGGCCGATACTTCAGACACAGCAGTATTAGTGGCAGTAATGTTAATGGACCACCTCGTCTCAGGGAGAGAGAGGAATATCACATCAAAGGCTGAATGGGAGACAAAATGGATGGAGAGAAGAACCAAGAGGATAAAAGAACCTACAGCTTATCAGACGAGGGAGAAATGAATAGAGACTATACAGCATGTTGTGTGTGCATGTGTGTGTGCGTGCGTGCCCGTCTGTTTTTGCGTACCGTATATGTACAACTGTACACACACATCCGTGTATGTGTGTGTGTGTGTGTGTGTGTGTGTGTGTGTGTGTGTGTACCTGATGAGCATCTCTCTGTCTCTGTCCAGGTGATGAAGGGTAATCTGCTCCTCCGTCATCCTCTTCCTGTCCTCTGCCTCCCGGCCCAGCGGATACACAGAACGAGACACGCCTGAATTCATTAAAAACACACAAGCGCGGGATGTCAGCATGCTTATTTGGCAACAACCATACACTGCCGCCAAGACACTATGACCTCTTATAAGTGCAATTCACAACACTGACTGAAGTCATGTTTAGTTGACTTTGAATCAGAGTAAGAACTGTGTTCCAAAAATAAACAAACGCTCCCGGCAGTTTCACTTGTATGGATATGAAGAATCAACTCAATGACTGGTGAGAAAACGCTAATTTTACTGCCGCCAAATTAGTATAAATGTTTCGCCAGAAACAGACTGTATCAAATATGAGTGACTGACTATAGTAAACGATACAGAGCCACCTTCCCGACAAACACTTTTTTTTGACCACAATTCTATATAAATTACAATTTTAGAAGCTTTTTGAAAATGTAAAAAAAAAAACCTACAAAACATGCCAATTGACAGACAGAGAGAGAGTCTGACCTTTCATGTTGGGCAGCACCCTGCCCTGCCTGCTGTGTCCAGGGGGGGTGTCTGAAGGGCGGTGCGGAGGCCGGGCGACCGCCACCGCGATCCCCACGGGCGGCTGCCGCACCTCCCCTTCCCCCGCGTCGCCCGTCTCCTTCCCCCCTCGCTCGCCCCTGTCCCCCTCGCTGCCAGAGCCTCTCCGCGGCGGGAGGCTCTGTTTGGGAGGGTCCTGCGGGGAGGCGTTGCTCCTGCCACCACCGCCACCCGCCGTCCTCTCGCCCCCTGTCCTCTCCGACCGATCTCCGCCCTGCTTGAGGCAGCCCAGGCCACCGAAGGGGCTCCGCTGGGGCAGCAGCAAGGGCTGCTGGGAGCTGTAGTTCATAAGGCTCTTCATGGCGCTGCCCTCTCCTTCTGCGGAGGCGAGGTGTGGTGAGGAGCGGGACGGGAGGGGGAGGGGAGGCTGGGACGTGGGCTGGGTGTGCTGGCCGTTGGAGGCCCTGCTGCCGTCCCCTCTTCCCTCCTGATGGGAGGAGGACTTCCTCTGGTCGTCCTGGTGGGGCCCCCGTGGCCCCCACGGCTGCTGAGAGGCGCCCGTTTGACTCCCGTCCCGCCCCTTCTCCTCTGGACCGGCGCCCTGACTGCTGTGCTGCTGATGCCGTATCCTCGCCACCTTCTGCCCCTCCCTCTGAGATCCCGCCCCCTTGCTCTCAGGAGGAGGAGGAGGTCCCGAGTGGGAACAGTCCCTGAAGGGAGGCGTGCTGGCGTAGGGGCCACTTTTGGATGAGGCGCCGTGTCCGGAGCCCGGGTGCTGCTGGGGCCCCTGGGCCTCCAGGGGGAGGGACGCCCGGTAGACGTCCAGGACCTCCACAGAAGAAGAAGACGAAGATGACGAGGCCTCGAGGCTGCAAGATCGCAGCCCCGACTGAGCGCCGGGGTTGTTGTGGTTGTTCTTGTGAGGGTGCTGGGAGTGGTGGCCGTGGCCCCAGTCCGGGGGTCTGTCGGCCTTGCCGTAGCCCAGCTGCTGTTGATGAGGCTGGGGCTCCTGTGGCGGCTGCGGTGGCTCCTTCCTCTGGCAGTGGGAGGGGTTGTGATGGTGGGGGTGGTGTTGCGAGGGACTTTCATAAGCCCCTCCTCCTCCTCCTCCTCCACTCTTCTCTGTACCTTTGCCGTCTCCCTTCCTGCCACTCCCGCCTCCGCCCCCAGCGCCGCGACAGTCGGGGGCCGCCGGGTCTCCCAGGGGTCCGACGGACGGCACGTAGGTGGGGCCGGTGACCTTGGCATCCCTGCCAGAGCCTCCCGGGGAAGAGGCGGCGGGGGTCCTTGGAGCTGGTCAGGGTGAGAGGGGCGGGCGGGCAGTAGAAGTCGGCGTGGGGATGGTGGTGCGGGTGGTGCGGGTGGTGCAGCCACCCCGAGCCCATGTGCAAGTGGTGGGGGGGAGGCGGGGGAGGGGGAGGCATGGCGTAGGAGGCCACGGAGTGGGGAGCCGGCGGCGCCAATATGGCCGCCGTCGCCCCTCTCCTCATACATTCGGACGAGGAGGAGGACGTCGGGGACTCGCTGATCCTCATCTCCCCGCTCACCGTCCCCTCCTTGGAGCACCTCCTCGCGCCTCCTCCCCCTGACGGAGGCCTGGAGCCCCCGCCCCCGCTGCAGCTGCTCAGCCCCGCCGCGCTCTTATTGGCTCCCCCGGGGACGACGCCGGCCTCCCCCCCTGACCCCCCGGACAGCTTAAAGCTACTGGTGTGTTTGGTCCCCTGCTGTCCGCCACAGTCACTGTCTCTGGTGTGTT
>NC_137879.1:20556581-20559081 GCF_963924005.1 Protomyctophum bolini | reverse complement strand
GGGTGATTAGGTGGGGTGGGAGCGGCCAGCTTGGGAGAGCTTTCTGTTTTGTTTTGGAATGCATGACTGGATGTATTTGTTGTAATGTTTTTGTATATCCTATTGCTCTGTATTTGCTGTATGTTGCTGGACCCCCTAAACGAGGTTATACTATAGGCTACTACAAAATAGGGTGGTTCGATTTAATCCATTATACAAATATAGAAGATTGTGTGGCTGATTCGTTATATATATATATATCTAGAGAGTAAGTGACAGAACAATCGCTGAGAAAATATTGGATAACTCCAGCACTGTTGAATCTAGAGATATGCACGCAGCCTAAAACAATGCTTCAACGTGAACCATTTGGTTCAGCGTGAATAAAGGAACGGCTCCTTATCGTCATACTGTTGCTTAGCGGTAACAGCGGAGCAGTCTGAACAGCCTGGGAGGCAGCTAATTAGCCAGCGGATAGACGCAGAGACAGAGATGAGGGAGGGGGGCAGAGGTGGGCTTGGTTGCTACAGTTAAACTGTACACATACAGTAGCCTCGCGACATACATGATTATACCACAACCACAACGGTCTGCGCAATACTACAAACTGATTCCATACAGTCACACACATGGACTTACTGTGCAGCACACGCATACATGTGTGTGCATATATGTATGTGTGACTGTGTACAGTAAATCCATGAACATGACATGTACAGTGCACACACACATAATACAGTGCAGTATAAGTACCGTGCACGAGCGAGCGCGCGCGCTGCACACACACACACACACACACACACACACACACACACACACACACACACACACACACACACACACACGCACGCACACACACACACACACACACACACACACACACACACACACACACACACACACACACACACCCACACACAAGTTATTGGGCCAAAATAAGCACAGCCACAAAGTGCCGTTGACTGTCTTGACAACCTGTCCCCCGCCAGCACCCGCCAGGGCACCTGCCCCGCCACCCCCACCCCTCGGCAAAGTACACAAACACACACTTAACCTGCACACGCACTGATGGGACAAAAACTCACAAAATTTAAATTCATACACAATGACAACCACAACACACACACACACACACCACGAGGACAGTACTGGAGAGCAGTAGGTTCAGAGGGATTGGTATAAAGCAGCGGTGAAGACAGAAGAGAGAGAATGGGGAAAGAACCGAGTGTGTGTGTGTGTGTGTGTGTGTGTGTGTGTGTGTGTGTGTGTGTGTGTGTGTGTGTGTGTGTGTGTGTGTGTGTGTGTGTGTGTGTGTGTGCGCGCGCGCGTGCGTGTGTGTGTGCGTGCATGCGTGTGCGCGTGTGCGTATTTGTGGTTGGGGGGTGTCTGTTTTTACAGCTGGACTCCAAGCTACCCCTCCCCCCAAAACACGCACGCACGCACATTCACACAGAAATGCACCCAGACATTTTTAAAGTATCCCTCTTTATTTGCGCTCCTTATATTTTCACTTGCCACAGTCATAATAAATTAATCAGCGGAAAAAAAAAGATCCGGGTGTTTCAGAAAACTCCGGCCAAAACTCTCCATCCAAGACATTTGTTTTCTCTCTCCCTCTCTCTCTCTCTCTCCCCCTCTCTCTCTCTCTCTCTCCTCCTCCTCTCTGGATGTGTCTCGCCCTCTCCTCCTCTCCCTCTCACACACCCTCCTCTCCAAGCCTCTTGGAGACAGGATATTTTTACAGTGTTGTTTTTTCTCTTTTTTCTTTTCCTTTTTGCTCTAAATCCCGTCCTGTATTCACTGTAGATCAGCGCTCTTCCAGCCAGTCATAATAAAACACAGCCCCTATTAGATACCCCACCCCCCACCACACTGCCCAGCCAGCAGCCAACCACACTGGGAGGATTGAGAATAACACACACACTAATGGCTATATTTATATCTTGTTGTACATACAACATATGATTTGAAAGTAGAAAAAGTGTGCTCCTCTGCGCACAGGCCTGGTTGTCTACCCGGGGGTAGACTGCGAGGCACAATTTGGAAGTTAGTGTGCAATTGAATGCTGCGTTTGTGATTTGTGGAATTTTGCTAAACGGGCCCCTCCCACAATCTTTGAAACTTTGAAAGGCAATCATAGCCAATTTAAATGAGTATGAAAAGAATGACAGAAACATCTTGATCATGTTACCACAGACTGTCAGACATAATGTTTACTTACTTGCTTACTTATTGGGGGGATTTTTACGCCTTTATTATACTAGAGTGGTGCCCGTGGGGCACTGGCCTATACTTGAAACGATGCAAGTTGGAAATGCATGATGCACTCAGCTATTATGTCTGTGTCCCTTTTATGTCCATTTATGGAGTTCTTTGTCAGGCATGCCCAAATATGGAGTCTATGCAGAAGTCAGAACCACACCATATATATCCTCTGCCCGGGTGATCAGGTCCAGAGCCCGGGCAGAGGCTTTTGTGCTGGCTAACAACCAGCTATCAAACGGACTCAACACCGGACACT
>NC_137879.1:20546581-20549081 GCF_963924005.1 Protomyctophum bolini | reverse complement strand
CACTCACCCAGACTAAGATTGATTAAAAATACACATAGAGCAGACACACTCCATTTGGATAGAACACACCTGTGGCCAGCGACACAAGGAATAACATAGCACACGCTGACTCTAACAGAAAGCATATCACGGTGAACTGCAGGGCCAGTGGAAAATGAACGGACACCACATACGCATGTGTTCCTTCATCTGTCCTGAAGTCGACTATTTCTAGTTTACCGCTTACCCACATTTTGTCCATGTCGGGCAAGAAACCTTGAATGTCCAAAACCGTTCCTTTTTGTTTTGTTGTGAGCTTACAAAAGCACAAGACCAAAACAAATACATGGGACTTAGAATTACCATATTTGCCTGGTACAAAAAATGTTAAGAAAATGTTTTTGTCTTGTGACATCTTGCACAGTGGCTTAAGTACTTAAACCTTAAATGCTTAGTTGTATACTTTCTCTACTGCTTTTTTCAGTTGTGAAAACAGACACCGAAGATTCTACGGTATATTGTAACATGATAAATGTTTTCCCCAGATGAGGGATGCTATAGGGTTCATGGAGCTATAAAGTACATGCATGCTACCAGATCAACAAGACCTCAAATTTAGAGCAGGTGAACCGTTAAGAATATACAATATAATAAACATTAGAACAGAGGTTCCCAAGCACGTCAGCTTGAGACCCAAAAGAGATATTTGGTGTCTCACCACGACCCCAAATATCCAAAATGCATCATTAACCACTTTAAAAAACCATGTATGGATTTATTTTTAATTTCTTAAATTCCTTTGAGAAATGTTTTTTTTTATCCTTTGAAATAATAGTTTAAAAAAAAGGGATATTTTTTTTCCTTTTTTTTCATATATATTTTGCTGTGTACATTCAGCATGCAATCATATAAATTACATTATGCAAGTTCAACATTTAAAGAAATATACAGTATGGTGTATTTTCTCCCATATTTCCTTTTTATTATTGTACTTTTCTCCTAATTTAGTCATTGCCAATTTCCCGTTTGTACTGACTGACTGCCAAGCCCTCGCTAATGGCCTGGGGAGGCTTGACAAACACAATGCCTTCTCCGATAGCCAGACGTTTCACTGAGAGAGCATATAACACTTATGGAACTTTCACGCTATCTGCCCCAGATCTGCTGAACAGGCTCCCTGACAAACCAGTATAGGACAAAACCCCCAACCTGGCTTCCCAGCCATGCTCAGCCAGTCTGGAGGCGCTGGAATATTTTAAAACCACTTAGGCCGTATCCTGGGAATGCTTTTGCTGAACATAGCTGATCAGCGATGTTATTCTCAGCGAAGATATTTAATGTTTAAGCGAGAACAAAACAGTCATAGCCACGAGGGACTTCTATGTCACCTGAACGCCCCTCTACATTTGACCTACATTTCATTTGTCTTTCTTGACACACAAAAAAAGGGGGAAAATGAGACGAGGAGGAGGTCTGGACATCCGGAGAGGTAGGTTCCATGTGGCATGAGGAGTTCAGGTTTACAGTATATGGAGACGGTAAGGCGTGGCCCTACTAATCTAAAGTTAGCGGTACACACACTCACACACACACACCTACGCATGTCTTTATACCCAACTGTACACAGTCCACCACAGCCTGCACACAGCGTGTGTGTGTGTGTGTGTGTGTGTGTGTGTGTGTGTGTGTGTGTGTGTGCACTGCACTCGCGCACCTGTGTGTGTGCGTGCATGTGTGTGCCTTCGCCTGTGTGTCAGTATGTGATTATCTTTGTGTTCATGGGTGTGTGCGTATATGTGTGTATTGTACATGTGCATCAATGTGTGCCTAAATGTGTCTGTCAGCTTTTGTACGTGTGTGTGTGTGTGTGTGTGCCTGTGTGGGTGCACGTGTGTTGAACCACGCTGCACCACACATCTACATCGTTGAGGAAAAGGGGGGTTGTGGTTCCTAGAGAAGCACTTTAACTTAAATTAGACCCTCAACGGTTCCATGTGCAGGTGTCAGTGTGTGTGTGTGTGTGTGTGTGTGTGTGTGTGTGTGTGTGTGTGTGTGTGTGTGTGTGTGTGTGTGTGTGTGCGAGCGTGTGCGTGTGCGTGTGCGTGTGTGCGAGCGTGTGCGTGTGCGTGTGTGCGAGCGTGTGCGTGCGTGTGTGTGTGTGTGTGCGCGTGTGTGTGTGTGTGTGTGTGTGTGTGTGTGTGTGTGTGTGTGTGTGTGTGCAGACGGCGAGTGTGCGCCAGCCTTGTGCGAGACTGTGTGGGAGAGCGACTGAACAAGGGAGAGAGGGGGATTAGCAGACACAGAACATGAACGAGAGAAAAGCGGGAGAGAAGCAGAGCACGGGAGCAAACGAGAGAGAGAGAGAGAGAGACAGACAGAGCTGGTGAAAGGCACGGGGGGAACAAGAGAGAGAGAGAGAGAGAGAGACAGACAGAGAGCTGGTGAAAGGCACGGGGGGAACAAGAGAGAGCGACTCAGAGACGGAGGGCGAGAACGACAGGAAACGAGTGAGCAGTGAGCA
>NC_137879.1:20539081-20541581 GCF_963924005.1 Protomyctophum bolini | reverse complement strand
CCTGCGTGCAAACTAACTCACACACAAACACGCACGCACATATTAACTGTACATGTGATGCTTTCGGGTGTGCCAGTACAGTACAGTGACAGTACAGTAGAGGGTACAGTAGAGCAGTGTTTCCCAACCTTTTTTGTCCCAGGGGGACACTTTTCATAGCCTAAAAATCTCGGGGCACACCTAGATATACGGTGTATATATATATATACTGTATATATATATATACACACACACACACACACACACACACACACACACACACACACACACACACCGTATATATCTACCTAGATATACGGTGTGTGTGTGTGTGTGTGTGTGTATATATATATATATACTCATTTGAACTCTGCCGAAGGCATTCAAAATATGTGTGCGCTACCTAAATAATGACCAGAAGTAAGTACAACTAGTCTATTAATACCTTTTATATTTCATATTGTGAGTTTGTAGAACTGTTCAGTGTTGCCATGTCTAGTCATTATAAACTACTTTGGACTTGTACATTTCTTAGAATCTTAGAGAGAGATGGGAACGGTAGAGAGAGATTGGAACGGGACAGAGAGAGATGGGAACGGTAGAGAGAGATGGGAACGGTAGAGAGATGGGAACGGTAGAGAGAGATGGGAACGGTAGAGAGATGGGAACGGTAGAGAGAGATGGGAACGGGACAGAGAGAGATGGGAATGGGACAGAGAGAGATGGGAACGGTAGAGAGAGAGAGATGGGAACGGTAGAGAGATGGGAACGGTAGAGAGAGAGAGATGGGAACGGTAGAGAGATGGGAACGGTAGAGAGAGAGAGATGGGAACGGTAGAGAGATGGGAACGGTAGAGAGAGAGAGATGGGAACGGTAGAGAGAGATGGGAACGGTAGAGAGAGATGGGAACGGGACAGAGAGAGATGGGAACGGGACAGAGATAGATGGGAACGGGACAGAGAGAGAGATGGGAACGGGACAGAGAGAGATGGGAACGGTAGAGAGATGGGAACGGAAGAAGAGATGGGAACGGGACAGAGAGAGAGATGGGAACGGTAGAGAGATGGTAACGGGACAGAGAGAGAGATGGGAACGGGACAGAGAGAGAGATGGGAACGGTAGAGAGAGAGATGGGAACGGTAGAGAGATGGGAACGGGACAGAGAGAGATGGGACCGGGACAGAGAGAGAGATGGGAATGGGACAGAGAGAGATGGGAACGGTAGAGAGAGATGGGAACGGTAGAGAGATGGGAACGGGACAGAGAGAGATGGGAACGGTAGAGAGATGGGAACGGTAGAGAGAGAGATGGGAACGGTAGAGAGAGATGGGAACGGTAGAGAGATGGGAACGGTAGAGAGATGGGAACGGTAGAGAGAGAGAGATGGGAACGGTAGAGAGAGAGAGATGGGAACGGTAGAGAGATGGGAACGGTAGAGAGATGGGAACGGTAGAGAGAGATGGGAACGGTAGAGAGATGGGAACGGAAGGAGAGATGGGAACGGGACAGAGAGAGAGATGGGAACGGTAGAGAGAGATGGGAACGGGACAGAGAGAGAGATGGGAACGGTAGAGAGAGATGGGAACGGGACAGAGAGAGATGGGAACGGTAGAGAGAGAGAGATGGGAACGGTAGAGAGAGATGGGAACGGGACAGAGAGAGATGGGAACGGTAGAGAGAGAGAGATGGGAACGGTAGAGAGATGGGAACGGTAGAGAGAGAGAGATGGGAACGGTAGAGAGAGATGGGAACGGGACAGAGAGAGAGATGGGAACGGGAAAGAGAGAAATGGGAACGGGACAGAGAGAGGGGACGAGGAGAAGAGAGGGAGAGGGCCAGGGAGAAAAGTTTGGACAGTGCTCGTAATATTAATTTTAAAAAAATGAACATGAGAATAACAAACATGAGAGGCAGACGGAGAGCCAGAGGAGAAGTGTGAAAGGGAAGCAGAGGAGAGTATAGAGGAGGAGGAGGAGGAGGCCTGTGGGGGGTGTGAGCTGGCCGGCAAAGACCCAGAAGAAAAAAGGAGAAGAAGGGGAAAAAAGAAGAAGGGAGAGAGTGAAAGAAGAGCACATGGACACACAGGAAGTCTGGGGCTTTCCGTTCACATGCCAAGTCATCAGATGGGGTGCGTGCGTGCGTGCGTGCGTGCGTGCGAGCGTGCGTGCGTGCGTGCGTGCGTGCGTGCGTGCGTGCGTGCGTGCGTGCGTGTTCACACCCAGGAGATGTCGCAACCAAATGCACCCTGCCCCTTAAAATCGCTGCTACTGACAATAAGCAGCTGTTCGTGTGGGATTAGAGCTTGCAATTAGGCGACATCGATCATTTCAACAAATGCACACTATACCACTATAAGTCCCTTCTATCTGCTAGGCTAACAAGATGTAAACACACACTTGAAACATTTATGACAGTCAGAGGAATCAACAATGGAATTTAAGAAATGACACACTATGCTCATAAGGTATGGGAGGGATTATTGTGTAACCATTATGATAGGAAAACTTAATAGCATTAGCG
>NC_137879.1:20504081-20534081 GCF_963924005.1 Protomyctophum bolini | reverse complement strand
CTTACTATGTTATAGGCTTATCCAAAAATAATATATCAAATGGAAAAAATATAGCTCTTTTGCAAGAAGTCATGAAAAAACATATTGAAAAATATAGCCTCTTCAATGGGGAACAGTTTTAAAAACAAAACAAAGGCAAGGGACAGATAAAATGTAACTGATTATTGTTAATGTTAGTCCTGCATATGAAAACAGACAGCGCTATGTGGGCAGGGAGTCAAAGCATATAAATTGTATGAAGTGGACGGATTATTTGATCTAAATCATGCATTTCTACAAATTGTGCATTCAGCCAAAATGCATTATCTGAAATACAGTCTATTCACATTGAGCCATTGTGATATTTTCAAGAGAGGTAAAATACTGCGTCTATATGGACGTTTTGTCTTGTTTTAAACTAATGAATATGCAAATGAATAAAGACAGAGGATATTGGGAGCTTTTATGCAGGCCTACAAATGATACCATTTATAGGCCCGAATCTTAACGTCTATTAAAAGAACATGCTGCTTTTGCAAATGATAAGTAATTAATGTGATTTCACAACGGGCACATTTACATTCACGCAATAGCCCAGATTCAATATATGATTTAGAGCAGATCCTTTCTCTCTCTCTTCGCTCACAAGCGTGCGCGCACACACGTGACACACACACAGACACACACACGCGCGCGCGCGCGCACGCACCAGTGGCACCACGCACGCACACACGTAGCTCCCCATCCCCCTCTATTGAGACGGGATACCAAAGCTACTTGTTAAATCTAATGCATGCGCTGTCAACCCATTCGCGCCCCGTCACGTCCCCGCTCAATATAGAAACCGGATTTTCTGGTATTACGCGTACCTCTATTAGCGACAACTCCCGGCCGCTCCCACCGACAGACCCCCGGTCTGCGGTGCGGACTAGCCTATACGGTATAGGCAGTGGTTCTCAAACTTTTTCATGTCAAGGACCCCGACATTAATATAGGTCTATATATTTAGCCACCTACCCCCATCAAAAATATTTTGTTCCTGGAATGTGTGATTTCTGTTGTTCCTGGAATATGTGATTTCTGTTGTTAATATCGTTCAAAATTTGTTTTGAAAATAGCAAATCTACAAGCTGTTCACACCACAATCCAAATCACAATGGGTGAGCTATAGCTGCTACTTTCAACTATAGGGTTAAACTGATGTTAATATACCATATCTTAACTGGAGACCTGCATGGAATCACAAGGACCCATGGGGGTCCCCGGACCCCACTTTGAGAACCACTGGCACTGAGTGTACGTGAGTGCTATCAGCTATGGTCCGAGTCCGTCCAACGATCTGTCCATGCCCAGCATGCTTGGATCAGGTCTCACCGTCAGCTCAGTGAGCATATAACATTATCCATAACCTAAAATTCTATAAAACAGACTACGTTGAAAGATTCATTTTTATCTTATAATATTAATTATAAGCACTAGAATTACCCTGTTTTAATTAATTCAATCAAAGGGCAATGATTGGTAATTTGCTAATTGATCAAAAAACATATAAATCCCTGACAAGATTATGTCACTATAAAAGCCATAATAATCCCTTTGATTATAAAGGCCAATAATCCTAGTTGTTTCTAAATTATGGCTAAAATTATATAACTAAATGCATATACTGTGTTTACTATATGTCGTTAATCTAAAGTGCGCGAAAGACGCCACGTTCCTTTTTGGCTAAATAATACTTCACTTTTAGACTACAAGACGACAATGATATCAGACAACCAGCAACGGTGCAGCCATAATACAAACAGTTCTTTAAATGAACTAAAACATAAAACATTTAAGATGTCTAAGCCTTAAATACCTAATTAAAAAAAGTACCACGTAGTCGATGTCTGCATGCATGCAGGACTGTTGCCAATACAATAGTTCGTCCCAAAGTGCTTCAAGCATTCCCAAGTTTTGCAATATGGAGAACATATGCTTCAGACAAAAGGCAGGACACCAGTGCATTTGAAATCATAACAACAGAACTCCTATTTACTACAAAAGAGCTGTGTCGGCTACTAACCTGAGTGCGGACCCATGGAGAGGTGAGATGAATAGTACTTTCCCGGCTGGAAGTGAGCGGGGTGCTGCACGGAGCCGTGGCCGCCCGGAGCCATCCGCGAAGCGGCGCTGTGAACCAACGCGCTCCGCTCCGTCAAGAGGTGGTGCGGTGGAGCGAAATCCCGGCTTTCCATTCTGACGAGAACCGATAAATCCCAAATCCAAAGCAGAATCCGGAGGCACCGATCGTCTCAGACTCCCCCGATGCAATAATCCCTTTTATGAACTCCGGGTTCCGCTTGCATTCAGTGGAGTTTTCGCCTTGCCGACAAAAAAGTGAGTCCCCGTCATGTTCTACAAAAGAGAATCCAGAAGACACGTCAGAGCATTGACAACAATGAGCCCTATAACTCTGAAACAACTGAGAAGCCTCGTCTATTCTTATATCACCCTGTTGCCAAACAATGTCTTGCAAAAATACAGCATATTGGATTTTTCTTACTAACGACAGAATAGAAAAGAAAGTATAGGTTACTTAATACACTTGGCTGAGACAAAACAAATGCTGGTAGAACCAACAGTGGCAAAAAAAAAGACTGTGAAGGACGAGTTGGTATAGGCTATACTTTAGACTCAACATGCAGGGACTAATCATAAACACAGCCTGGTGCGAAAGTCCAGCCTATAGAGCATTTAAGACCAATTCATGAAGAGGCAACCAACAATGTATGCACAATGCACAAATAAATGTTCTGCATCTTTAAAAAAAGGGCGAGCAAAAAAAGGCAATTAAAAAACGCAATAGCCTCAGGCTGGACCCCAGTGCACCTAGGATTTGGGATATGTTTCAGGTCCAATAAAGCACGCACACACTGGATAAATGTTTGCCATTTGCTGCGCATGCAAATGTATTTTATTGTCCATTCTGTTTTTACAGAACGTGTAGGCTGTATATAACCATTGTCTCATTTGTAGCCTATACATCGTTCTTGTGTTTTATGGATATTATTTGGGTCGCGATATTCTCATTTACTCCAAATGCTTTTTAAGAAAGAGGCGATGGACGATGAACAGCTATTTCATATCACCAGTGATTCGCCAGTATGGAGTCAGCAGTTCCCCTCGCCTCTTGACAATGGCAAACACTGTGCATGTTTCAACGATACACGCACGCACACACACACACACACACACACACACACACACACACACACACACACACACACACACACACACACACGCACGCACGCACGCACACATCACATATATATATACACTGTAATCACAAGCACAAATCAAATCACCTTTACGCACCAGGGCGAAAGATGGGCAATAAAGGAGGGAATAGACTGGGAAATCAACGACCTTATATAGGCGTTATAGCCCGGTCGTTTACTTAAATAGGACTCCCCATGACGCTCAAATATGGAGAGGTGCATGGTCCCTGCCTTCACCAAACACACCTCAACAGTCAATCTATTAGGCCTTTCAATGCATGGCACGTCCATCCAGCTCTCTCTCTCTCTCTCCTATGCTGATAGCATGCACCTCCCAGGAATCAACGATAAAAGGAACAAAGAAAAATATCAATGCCCTGCCATGCCGAGTGTTGTTTGAAGTATAGTGAAGGCTATAACACATGCCGCAAATATTCCGAGGAATATGCAAGTATAGGCCTATCGTCTACTAAAGGCTCAAACTTTGCATTTTGAACGTGAAAACACACCCATTCCCAAAGTTCAGCAGTTCTGACCCTGCACCCTGTGCGTGCGTGGATCTGTGCATGCGTGTCTGTAGGCCAACGTGTGCGTTGCGTTGTGTTACGTTGTATCATGCGCGCGCGTGTGTCGTTTTGTTTTGACTTTCTGTTGTATATTGTGTTGCGTCATGTGCGTGTCTCCATGAAACATTTTTTTCTTCTAAAATTACAAACACTTCAAAAACAAATGTGGGTCAACATACTACATTTCTGTAATTTAATTTATTCATTAGGCCTATTCACGTTTGATCACAAATAGAGCAAGAAAAAAAGGGGGAAAGAAATGCATTTACAAGCAGGCTGGGAAAGCAAAATGGACGTTGTGTCCCTCCACACGCCAAGGCTGTGAGAAAACAATGGCCTTTCTCTGCAAGACATCAATCATAACCCACTCTCGTCTGACATTTGTCTATACATTTTTAAATTTTCAGTCGTAAACATATGTCCTTGTGTTTACATTCCACGTCAACAGAGGGCCACTCAAGCTACATTTAACCACCTGAATCTGAAGCCCGTGTTATCACAAACAATCGACGTGAAAGGATCGCACGCAGCATCACCGTTTTAGAGACGTGATAATTCAAAATCTGCTGTATGGACGTGGAAGACCTAGACTTCCTTTCCACTTCGTCTTGATCCCCCCCCACCCACACACACACACACACACACACACACCACTGCCCCGAAAGGGTCAAACTATCAGCCCACAGAAATCCCCCTCCTAAAGTAGGCCTATACACCGGCCAGAATGACAGTACATGGATTTAGCACAAAAGCAAGCACTGTGCAAGTCGGCCTACGAAAAGTCCACCACATCCCAATCAGTATAGCCATATATATATAGCTTCAAACTAAAATGTGTATTTTGTCGTGAATAGAAATCTGTTTAAAATGTTAGCATGCACTAGCGGAAAATAAAAACACACATATAGCCTAAATTCCTATTAAAGTAGAATTATATATATATATATATATATATATATATATATATATATATATATATATATATATATATATATACACACACACACACACACACATATACGCATTACGCACACACACACACACACACACACACACACACACACACACACACGTAATAGAACGTAGCGTACGATGAGCCCGGGAGCAGAGGCACGCCATTGCCGTTCACTATTTTGCAGTAAAGTAAAGTCACAAACCATAACTGGGGTACTAAATCAGGATATTCAGAGGCCAGCTAAGCAAGAAAGACAACCCAAGCAGAGCGACAACAACCGGGCGGGACTATGGGTCGATCTGCCCGTTTGCAAACCCCCTCGTGTCGAAGGGGAAGTAAGGAGCACTGCAGTTTGTAATAAACCTCTCTCTCTCTCTCTTTCTATCTCTCCTCTCTCTCAAACGCGAGCTTCGTCTCAAACACACACACACACACACACACACACACACACACACACACACACACACACACACAAACAACACACGCGCGAGCACGCACATTCACACACACACACACACACACACAGTCACACACACACACCCACACACACACGCGCGAGCACCCACCCACACGCACACACAACACACACACGCGCGCACACACACACGCGCGCGCGCCATATATATATATTACACAGACTGAAACAACCGAGAACAAAAAAATAATTATAAATGTAATTCCACAACCACAAAAGTACAAGAATCAATAGGTCTGACAATCCAAAATGCGTGAAATATACTCGAACAGTAATTGGAAATAATTATAGCCTATATATTCCTATATATTAATTTCTATAAAAGGGAGGTCAGATTTAAGTGACATCTATCCATCTATCAGCTACAGCGCAGCCTTCCAGACTGGAGATGCAAAGTATGGAACATTGTAGTGCTTCGTTCCCTAAACATTTCAATAATAAATATAGACTATACGTTAAACTCAACTATCCTCAGAACTTGACTTGCTACATTATAATTTATATTTTATTGACTATAGGAAGATATTGTAGGCTACTTAATAGGCCTATTCTATGGGGCCAGTACAGATAGCATGCAGCTTTAGATATATTTTCTAAAGACACATATATATTCTAATGACAAATAATGTCTTCATATTTTAAAGGAAATATGGCATGGCTATCATCACAGGCAATCAACACTAAATCACAATTTAGTGCAATGGCTATATAATAAAACACATCCAAAACGTACAAAGTTGAATTAGCTACTTACTGGAAAGTTATTCCTTAATTGCATAACAATTAATGATTGAAAAAAGGAGTACAAGTACAAAAAAAAAATACAAAATCAAAACCCCCGACTTAAAAAGACTCGGCATGTGGAAATGATTACATCCTATGCTGCAGATTGTAGTGTGCAGTTGAGGTATGGGAGAGTACGCGCCGTAAGAAGTTCAGGGCTTCTAGTGAATCGAGGCTCGTACGTCCACACAAACTCTCCCCCTCTCCTCGTATCCGCTGCTGCTACTCAACGGCACGAGGAGGGACGGCAGGGGGAACGCGCTCGCCCATTGGTTTGGTGGGGGGGACTACAATGTAGAGCGTGCCCGTGAGGCGCGCCCCACGGTAAACAGAGCACCCCATTGGCCGCGGCTTCTGAGCCAATGGGGGAAGCGGCTGGAATGGCGAAACAAAACGGCGGGCGTTTGATTTGGAGCCCTGCGCGGCCCCGCAGCAGCAGCAGCGCAAATGCGAGGAGACAGTCGAGCGAGCACCAGCTCAGCACTGCTCTCTCGCCATAGAGAAAGCGAATACTGGGCTTTTGATCACTGCGGAGTAAACAGAATATTTTGTGATCCAACTGCAATTTAAGCTGGGAAATAACTAAATGTGGTATGAATATTGCTTTAATATGTTGGCTTTTGCTGGAGCACATTTAAGAACACAATTTAGATTAGTTTGTGGTCTGTGCATGATGAATCATCTTTATTAGTTTTGCTGCACTGTAATTATCATCACTGATGATAATAGTGTAGCAAAACTAATAAAGACTAAAGTGATTGTGTTGACTGTTATTTTTCACACTTAATGTTATGCTTTATCTCTAGTGCAATTTTGAATCAACAGATGACCTGTAATGTGAAACATGACATTATTGAAAATGACAATGTTTGTGTGTGTTTTGGAGATTAGAAATAAATAATACATTTTGAGGAAACTTGTTACACACACGTGCACACATGTACACGCATGTCGCACACACACACACACACACACACACACACACACACTTGGGGTAAAGCTTTCAAATCACTGCATAATTTGAAGGTATGTGTCCTCTGGGTTAGTCTTGCACATGGTTCACTAATTTAGTCAATTAAAAGTGGAAGAATGCAGGCCCGTGTGTTTCATGTCGAAATATATGAGCTATAGGCTAATATTCCCATCCAGTTTGTTTATACATGGAAGTAAAGAGTTAAAACCCCGGGCTTCGGCTTTGTGAAGTCTCTGATTGGTTGGCATGCTGCCAGAGTGCTGTCAATCACAGAGTGTAAACAAGGCTCTGATTGGCTGCTGGCCAGTCCGCACTGGGCTGCCTGAAAAAAGCAATTACTGGCCCTGCGGTTTCAAGGCGGCCCTGGGTTGAACGATGAAAGAAGATAAGGAGGGGCTGTTTCAAGGCGCCCCCGCGGCGAACCCCGTTGGCCCCAGAGCAAAAGGAGAGTCAAGAGTGACTAAATCAAAGGGAATACGTTAAAAAGGGGGAAATTACACGTTGTATTAAATGTAGAGGCTAGATTCGCGGATTAATGCGGCGCTATAACAGCGCTGTAGTAAGAAAATGGAAGAGAACACGGCAACAAGAACCGGAAAATAACTATTACGTTGCAGTAATGGAGTTTCCCCCGCAACTGATCAGACCGAAAAAAACTTTGTCCACAAAGGAGAGAACAGCCATATATCCATATATAAACACAATATACATGTGAGCGCTGACTGACAGTGACATATAGTGGTGTTGATAGACTGCATGGTAGCCTACAAGCAGTAACACAACGTTCCCTCATTTATATTATATTGCATTGGCAAATATTCAATAATTAAGCCAAAGTAAGTGGCCAGTTCCGCTTTTACGCTCAAATGGTAGCCAGTTTATATATATTGTATAAACAATTATCACAATAGCCTAATATTTGTTTTCTGGATTTTACGCATTAAAATAAAGGGAGACAACGATTTGTCAGAATTTAAAGATGTGTAGGCCTATATGCCAACATTCACTGCTCTAAATCAATGTTACAGACCAAAAGATATAAATATCTCCTGAATTTATATATTTTGGCAAATAACCAAAAAAGTAAATAAAAACTTATGGAGACTTTATACGTCATTTCCACCACTTCGAGTTTCTAATCTCCCTCTGTAAACCTGAAAAAATGAAAGAAATCAAATCAATACAAAAAAGAAAGAAGAATCACTCCGTTTGCGGCTGTGACACCTTGGTATTATATCCTTATTTACTGGAGTTGACCAGAGCTCACATCATATGAACGTGCAAGGACACTCATAAAGGAACCATCTGTAGCCTATTTTTCCAATTAATGTCCCTTTACAAAACCAAGACAGTGGTTCTCTCTCCTCTGCAGCCTTTAACAAATCCAATGCAGGACAATGGAGATCAGCAGAAAGGTATAGTCCATGTATGTCTCCCAATATAAATTGCCTGCATGGGGAAGGGGAATGGGTCTTTCATCCCTACAGTGGAATTAATTAATAAATATAATTCAAATCAAATAACGCAGAAGAGGAAAGACTTATCTCGTGCGTAATTAGATAATCGTTGTAGGCCTATACCCCATCCAAATTTACATTGTAGGAGCCTGCATTCCAAACCTCTGCATGCCTGCATGATGCCCCAATGGACTTGAGCCACCACGTGTCCACACTCCACGCGCGCGCGCACACGCGCACGCACACACACACACACACACACACACACACACACACACACACACACACTATTATTAGTAAAAAGCCCAAATCTGGTCATCTATTCCGCGGACAGGCTCCCGCTATTCTTCAAAGTCGATAATGTTCGCCATTTAGCCTTTATGACGTTCTTGAATTATCATTTCTACATTAGGGTCCATAAGTCCATTAAGACGATAAAAATAAACCTTAGACTTAGTAAAGCCACATTAAGGCACGGCCTTACAAGCACAGTTTCGATCAAAAATATAGACAAGCCTTATAGCATAAATGTGTTGAGAGGAAAGTGTAGCCTACACCTATACGTACATAAAAATGAAAATTATTTTTATTCCCACAGAAATCAGTCCCCAGCCTCGTTCGCCAGTTCTAAACCCCAGCGCTGTTGTCTTTAAACTAATGACATAGGGACAATAAAGAATTCTGTTCCGCAGCTCACAAAAGGGGTCCCGCACTTAAAACAGAAATCTGCATTTAATTTATTTAGTGACAAGGAAAAGCCTTTTACGGCTTGATTTTTATTGGTTCTTTTTCACTTAAAAGGTGGGGGTTGGGTTGGGTGCGTTTGTGTGCGTGTGTTTGTTTGCGTGCGCGGGTGGAGAGGATAACACTGCACACAGTCACACTCACTCACGCACACACACACACACACACACACACACACACACACGCACACACGCACACACACACACACACCATCTCTCCCTTGGTCCGTGTGCCAGCGCGAGCTACCCTATACGGTGGGGGCGCGCGGATAATTAATGCGGATTGACTGATTGCTCTTGAAACAGACCGGTCCTGCGCGAGGATTGTCCTCGAGCAATGAAGCGTTCCTGACTGACACTTTCCTCCTTCCCCTCCCCTTCTCTTCCCTTCCACTCTCACACCCAAACTACTAAAGCGGGCCGCTTTGCTTTTTTTCGCCATGTAGCCTATGTAGGAAAGGCCCACTTCGGGGAGAGAGAGAGAGAGAGAGAGAGAGCGAGAGCGCTGCCTGGACTTCTCATTTCCGCTGCGTTTTCACCGTGACCAGCGGACTCCATATATACACGAGAGCAACAGAGAAACAAGCCCGGGCGCTCGAGGCGGTCTCTAGGCTACCGAGCAAAAGGGGAGCGTGCTTGTGGCGTGTGCGCACGTGTCCGCGTGCGGGGCTGATATTCTAAATAAATAAGAAGTGTCACGTAGATACGGGCTTTTGGTGTAGGCCTAATAGCCCCATATAGCTGAATAAACTTATGTCTTTCTGAATAGACACATTTTTCCCAGCACAATTCACAGTCAACGGGAAACACGTCGCCGAAGCCGCATGGTTTTTAAATGAGGTCCAAATGGAGATCCGTCTCCACGGGAGGCCCTCCATAGAGGCCAGCGATTCTGTTCTCACCAAATATTTCTGATATCCCCTTAATGATGAAGAATTCCAAATAGGGCCGTTCACCGGGGAGACGCCCGAACAATCTTAAAGGTAGCTATAGCGTCCCCCCAAGAGAGCACGCAACCTATTAGAACTATAGACTGTGGACTATATGACTACCCGGTCAAATTAGGCTTGGCTAAGCTTTGGACTATACCATATTATAGCTATACGTTGTAATAACGAATAGTTTCCTATGCCTATACTTAAACATATAGTTTGTTTGTGCGTGCACGGAGTCCACTCTGCATGCGCATGCGTCGCCGAATGGAAACCTCCCCAAAGGTGCTATATGAACGTGCATGGACGGTTCTCTAAAATAGCGATGTTATGAATTAGGGGTCACCAAAATAGGTCATATATGGCCAGCCTAGCCCTTTGTCAAAGAACATCAACAAACAAACCGTGCATGACCACTCATGGCGACATCCAAAAGAAGGGCACGGTGAACTAAGAAGTTGAGTGGTCACAAAAACAACGTGACCTTTTCTTCTCTGTGTGTGCACGAGAGATGCTGCTATTTCTGCTCATCGTGATAGATAGACCTCGCAACGGGTCATCATCGAGGTGGTGGACATGAAAAATGCAGCGGAACTGTGGGTCATGGTATTGATGTGCAAAACTACTCCAAAAGGACTTTAATGTAAAGCCCCCCCACCAAAATAAAAACATACACTTCAAATGTCACATTAAGCAGCAGAATAAATAAGCAACAAAATAATATTTTACCAATGGGCTATATCGGTGAATTAAGGGCAATTAAGGGATGGGATATATATAGAAAACGGAGATTAAAGTGTCGTCCTGTGCAGGAGTTGACCACCGTGCAGTCAGGACACAACATGGTTAATGATCCCACATTTGAATCCAAGTTAGCCAGAGCTTCAGCTTGCTATATATGTGCTTCATGGTGTAGCCTATAGTATACGGTAGGCTGTAGTAGCGTATAGCCTAGCCTGTCGGGTGCATGGGATGTCCACAATCCACATGTCTCGTCAAATTTAGCGTCGTTTCTTATAAATCAAGGATCGGGCAAAGGGATGTGGACCTAAACCGAGGCTTGTGTGCAGCAAAAATGTTGATATTATAGACGTAAATAATGGGATTAAATATCGTGTGCCTGACGTGTGACGGGCCATCTCAAGCCAGTGCCGCTTCTGTGTCAACATGTATTCGCTTGAACTTCTCTGAGAATGTAAGCACAAGTGTTGCTTTTCTGTAATTAGGCTTTACTGAGCTATAGGAAGGGAAACAACCCATAAGATTTCTCACTTTATATCGTGCGTCATATAAACCATGACAACAGCTGCAAGCGCGAACACACACACAATCACACACACACACACACACACACACACACACACACACACACACAGAGCCACGCTCACACCCACACAAAAATGGAAATATATATACACACATCATTTCTGCATGCAGCACAAACATTGCACGCATGCACTTATAGCACAAAAATGCACATGCACATGTGATTCCTAAAAACTGTCACAAATACCCTTTTAAAATACTGGCTAAATAAGTTAAACTGCTTCTGAAACTCAAGAAAACACAGAAGTGATAAAGTTGTTTCTTATATAGATAGTCCACTCCAAACACCGAATCCTTAAAATGTCTATGGACCACGGACAGGACAACCTACATGACCTATTGACCGTGATACATGACGTCACGGTAAACAGATTATACAACATCTGGCTGCATAAACTCAGTGAAGAATCTTTATCATGATGGCAATTTTAAAGCTCAAACCTGGTCGTGTTATGCTATTGAATAAGGGATATCATATACATGCAAGCATATCTGGAATGTATTAGTGACTGCAGGTCTGTCACGACCATGCACATCATTTGACTTGTTTCTGCAGAAGCAGAATGTATACCCAATTAATCAAAGCATGGTGTGAATGTTCTATAATACTATACTATTGTATATTTTTTAATTAAATTATATTAAATATTATATCTGATCAAACTTTCCAGGGGCCAAGTAAAACGTACACCTAATTGGTGTAATGTTTGCTTATGTTACCCAACATATCCCAAAATGTAAGCCTTATGGGCTGAGATCACTAGAAGAGATCAGTATGAGAAGATTTATAACACAGGTGTAGGTGTATATCCATAAGAAACTGCAAACATAAAAGATGCGGCAATTGTGCATAAAACAATTTACAAGTGAAACGGTGTTCAAATTCTGCAAACATGCTGCAACAATTAAACAGAGAATCAAAAGTAATTAGCACATATTCAAACGCTCCCTCGAGTAAATAATGTGCCTCATGAGGATCAATAGTTTACAACTAACACAGACCATCTCAGAAAATCGAGTCAGAAATAAGTTATCTTGTTTGCACAGACAAAAACTTTTGTTTTTGTGTATAGCCCGCTGCCCACATGCAGCAGAGTTGGACTATTTTGCTGTTGGCGTGTGTGTTTGTGAGTTTCCGTGTGTCGTAAGCTTTCTTGGTGTCGGTGAAGTGCTATAGCAACTTATTGTCTTGCAATATCAATCTGTGTGTAGCCTATACAGGCTATAGCTGCACACATGCCCAAATGCGTGAAAAAGCTATATAGCTCTCTTAACTGGATAAGAATAACATAACGTTAATCAGCCGTATGCACGTTTCTTGTGTTTGTGTGTGTGTGTGTGTGTGTGTGTGTGTGTGTGTGTGTGTGTGTGTATGTATGTGTGTGTGTGTGTGTGTGTGTGTGTGCGTGCGCGTGTGTGTGTGTGTGTGTGTGTGTGTGTGTGTGTGTGTGTGTGTGCGTGTGTGTGTGTGTGTGTGTGTGTGTGTGTGTGCGTGCGTGTGTGTGTGTGTGTGTTTGTGCGTGTGTGTGTGCGTGCGTGTGTGTGTGTGTGTGTGTACGTACTATGTGTGTGTGTGTGTGTGTGTGTGTGTGTGTGTGTGTGTGTGTGTGTGTGTGTGTGTGTGTGTGTGTGTCGACTAAAATGGCATGGGCATGACCCCAAGAAGCCCTAATTGATAAACATTTCCACTCGAATTGCTCATTGAACAATTAGAGATAACTACCAATCAATTGCAAAATTCACCCATAATCAGTATATAGACTATATTGGACTTCATGACATCTTGCAAAATCACCATCTGCAATAATTCTTATAAGCATATGCTTATTTCATGACAATATAACACATAGGCTATAGACAAAGTAGTGAATTAATATGAGTTGAGATTGTTTAGATCCTATATGCGTTTCATCCCCTCAATAAAAGAATTGCAGCAAGACATTTTGAGGGACAATCTAAATCATGCAGGCTATCAATATTAATTATAGTAAATTTTACATGGGATAGACTTACAGTAACCTATATATATATATAGTGATACTATATAGTAACCCAATTAGCCTACAAAGTTGATTGGATATTTGGACAAAACTATAGGCTATAAGTCAAATATAGCTATAGCCTATTTACGGAAACTAGCATGTTGTGAGATTGCCTCAAAAGTAGCATAACCTAAAGTGAATGGGGTGATTAGTAAACTAACCTAATAGGTGGTCAAAATGTCAAATGTTTCAGTGTGTAACCTAAAATACAAAACTCTTAAGCGGTGTAAGAGGTCTCTCCGACAGGGCCTCGCAGCACGGATTCAAAATTAGCCATAAAGGTTATTGGCCAGTCTTCTGAGTGATGGTAACTGACATGGGGCACCAGCTCAGTTCAACATCCTTCTGGAAACCACGTATTTCAAATTCAAAGGGAGAAGAAAAAAATGTTGAAACAGGCTATAATTTTCAACAAGGATATCTCTCTCCCCCATTTATATATGGATAAAGGGTGAGCACATGCAGCTATGTTGAACAAAAAAAACTTAAATACTATTCATAGAGCTGGAGGCACAGCGCAACATTTCGGCACTGACTTCATAAAAAAAATACAGCGCAACATCAACAAAAAACCATTTAGTAACAATTTAAGAGGTCAAACGAAACGTAGAAACATTTGATATATTTTCCTTTGAAAATACAGTAATTATTTTATTTACAAAAACTACACGGTTACAAATGACTCGTAATGTAGAGTAAAAAAACACCTACCTACATAAACGACACTCCACCGAGCACAAAACTGCGCTTATAACACGGCGTTTGAACGCAAAAGGGGCCGACTGAAAAGATCGAGAAAACTGAGCGAATCTCACTCTCAAAACTTTGGATTGCATAACCTAATCGCTAGTTTTAAAAATGAATCGGGACACAATTTCATCGTTGTGTGACTATTTCCAATGTTTTACCAAACAAAAGCGTATTAAAATGTATGAAGTTGAGCGGCGCTCTACTTCCTCTCTCCAGTGCAGTCAGTTCCAGAGAAAGTACAGCCTCGCTGCTGCTGATTCTACGATGTAACGTGAACGTCGTGCCGCCTGGCGCTACAGAACCGTCTGAAAACGCACGGAACGCTTATACGTACAGAGTAGCATCCAGGCTGTATAATAGCAAATTTATGGCTGGATGACGCGTCCCCTCTCTCCCGCTGACATTAAACAGAAAATTGATGGAGGGACCCAAACGAAACGCAATCCTCCTCTCTCCCTCTCTGTCTTTCTGTTCCACGGAGCTGCTGCTCCACGGACGGAGCTTTCTTGCCTTTTTTTAATCAGGGGAGGAGGGGGGAAAGGGGACATCAGGCATGCACGTGAATCTCACCCACCCGTCTTCCAGCGCGCGACACACACACACACACGCGCGCGCGCGCATACGAACACGCACACACCTTCCTCTGCCCATTAACTGTTTTGTTTGCATATCTGATTGTAGTCCTGAACCGGATCTATGCGGGGGGGGGGGGCTATAGGCAGACAGAGAGAGAGAAGGAGAAAGGGGAGGGATGGAGACGAGGGGGGCACAATGAGAGAAAGACAGGGAAAAAATCCCTCCTTCCCCATCTTGGATACGTTCAGCAGCTCTGCGTCGAATTCCAGTCGTTTCCTCCGTGTTTCTGAACCTGAAAGAGTCCCCATTGATTATGAAAGAGTGGACCTGCCCCATATTTATCAAAATGAACTAGGCTACCGGGAGGAAAACATTCCCAAGTTTTGCTACACAGTGAGTGCAGCCTCCCACCCACACTAAACGGCTCTGCGACGTTATGTGTATATGCCTGTCCGTGCAGGGATGACCACATTTGAACGCAGCAATACACACAGACAGACACACACACACACACACACACACGGCACGGGTTAAATTAGAACAACACTCCAGACATTTAGCACACACGTAAAAACTCCGCGGCATTTAATACGCGTCTGTTCCAAACCCTTTGATCAAGTTGAAACGGTCCCGACAAGTTTGTGTGCGTAGAAGTGAACTTAAGCGCTCAACCTCCTCGCTTTTCATTCTACCATTCGTCCTCTTCCAGAGAATAGAACTCGCTCACGCTCTCTCTCGCTTTCACCCTGCCTGGACTAAACGGAGCGAAGAGAATGATTGCAAACAACAGTGAAGAAAAACACACAAACACACATTCCATTCGGGAAGCCGTTTACTTAAGAAGGAACTTCTGTGCGTAAAAGACGGACCCAAAGTTCAATATGAATGCGAAAAGTACAAAATGCGGCTTGGAAATAATTGGAAAAATACGGTCGTTAAAGTCTCGTTCCGAAATAGGACCTCAGCCTCGCCAGGCTTTCTCTTCCTCTCCCCCTCCAGCTCCAACTGCCCCTACCATAGGTCAGCATGACGTCACGATGTTAACCCTTACGCCACCGCAGCATAGGCTACACTAAAATAGTGTGTGTGTGCGTGCGCGCGCGCGCGCGCGCTATATCAGATATTAATATCCAGCTTGAACAACGCCAGTAAAGTAAATCCATATAAAACAAACTCACCAAGTCCAAACTAAATAATTACACTATGTGGCCCTTCCCAATGCAGTGAAATCACTCCCAAAGCATTGTGGCTTTGGGGAATAGAATATATTCTCAAGAGAACGGGCAACAATGCATACATAAATCCTTCTAACATGGTCTTGCCAGTTGCCATTGCTTTTGAATGGATTTATGGGGAGAGGAAGTGGGAGGGTTAAACAGACCTCAGCCACTCAGGATATTGACCTTTACACGTGCATTGTGGGATATAGAGTTTATGTTGTGCTTTTCTTACCAACTACAATTGTGATTCTGAAAGAGAAATCACATTTTTCACTTAGAGAGACAAGCTGCATAATGTTGACAAAATGACACTTTTCTTTCCATTCTCATTCGATATGTGCTCAAGATGCAAATGCATCTTGATGGATTCTGCTGCATTCCACAGACAAACAAAACACCTGCATGCAGCCCTGCAAACCCATCCTCCCCCGCATATACTGTAGAAGCATCCCAAATAAGGACTGCTATATAACCCAAAGACTCGTTCTGGCTTTGTTGTGTAAACACAACTCGATGAGATAGCATCACAGGTGTCAGGTGGTTCATTTTTTATCAATTTCACATATGCCGAAATATCCTCAGTGTGCATTTTACACAAACCGTACAGGTCCATTTGGTTACATTTGTAGCCTACACTCTCAGAGTTTGGTTAAATAAACTATATATTTCATAAAATTCAGATCAAGGATCCATTCTTTATATGCTTACTTGGAGTTACTCTGACTCATGTTTCATTGCTTTGTTTGTTATTAGTTTTAGAAGTTTATTTTGTTAATACGTTTTTTTGACATATTTGATAATTGTTTGGTTGATGTGGTTGTTGTAGCCGTTTTGTTGTTTAATGTTTTTCTAAACGTCTACATTGTATAATTGTCTTCAGGACCCCCTTGAAAACGAGATGCTACATCTCAAGGGGTAAATGAATAATTTCCATCATCAACAGTGAGGATTTTTACTGTGAACTGTATTATCTATATATTTGACTGACTATAGCCACCTCAATAAGGGGTTGTAGACATTTTTGTTTCCTATTTTCCTATGTCAGATTCATTCGGACCTCGGTATCAAGTATAGTACACACAAGTTTGTATAGAAAACACATGTACCACACATTGTGAAGCACTTCAGCAGGAAAATAGACAATGCTTGGCCGTTAACAGTTTTGGCCTGTGTGTTTTGGACAGCGTATTTGAGCTTCTCACAGTGTTGTACACATGTGGCAGAATTGATAAATGAGGCCAAATGTTTGAGATTTACTCTCTAGATGTGATGCTTCTCATTTGCTCTGGTGTAATACAGTTGCTGATTCTTAACCCAGCCCAGAGAGGCTGCCCCCCTGCACTGTGTGTGTGTGTGTGTGTGTGTGTGTGTGTGTGTGTGTGTGTGTGTGTGTGTGTGTGTGTGTGTGTGTGTGTGTGTGTGTGTGTGTGTGTGTGTGTGTGTGTGTGTGTGTGCGTGCGCATGCGCGCGTGTGTGTACATGCATGTGCACGTGCGTGTGTCCATGCATGTGTTTATGTATATGTGTGATGGATGGATGTGAACGTGCATGTACATGTCTCGTGCTTTTGTGTCTGTCTGCGTATGAAAAGGGTACATGTGTATGCATGCATGAAGAAAGTGTGTGCATACGTACATGCGTGTGTGTGTGTGTGTGTGTGTGTGTGTGTGTGTGTGTGTGTGTGTGTGTGTGTGTGTGTGTGTGTGTGTCACAGCTGTGATAGGTTAAGAATCAGACGTTAAACCTGTGTCTGGTTCCAATTTGAGGCCTGCTCCTCAATGGTAAACGGAAAACACTTCAAGGTGCCACCAGACCAAGAGATGGTGGTGGGTTCTCCTACAGCAGGCCCACTCCACTACCACCACATGGTCATGTGATGGTGTGGGTTCTCCTACAGAAGGCCCACTCCACTACCACCACATGGTCATGTGATTTTTAGAGAGTGGAGATTGCCCGCCCCCCGAGGCGAGCCAAGACCATGTGCACTGCACTGTAATACGCGTGCACACACACACACACACACACACACACACACACACACACACACGCGCACGCACGCATAGTCGCATACACACACACACACACACACACACACACACACACACACACACACACACACGCATGAAAGCATAAAGTCTATGTGCAGGCATGCATGCACAAACACGTACGCACACACATGCATCCAAGTTTATAGAGGCCCACTGACCCCATAGGTGAGCATGGCTGCATAACTAAGACCTCCAACAAAAAGGCCAATCTGAGAGAGAGACCCTGCAGATCTCAGCGATGCCCCCAAATAATTTCATCTATGCCCCGCACCCCCCATATTGATATGCATATTAGCCATAAAAGTGCATTACATCAGAGGATACACAGTAGGCTCTTTATCCACAGTCTATAGGTCCTTCACCTATGGCTGATGGATGGGTTATGCACTGTATGCATGCTCTATAAAGCAGCATTAAAACATAGTCTGGGAGAGGGACAAACAGAGACATCCCTTAAACGTCATGCCAAGGCATTCACCCCTCTATGCCATCCATCCATCCATCCTCTGTAAGCCCTTTTTATTGCAGCTGCTAACGCAGCCACCCCGAACGGGAGACAAAGCCAGCATTGTGACCCTCCCCTCCCGATGTCTGCTGACGCATTTGCTTGTTCTCGATATCGCCCTTGGTCCTCTTCCAATCTTTCATTAAAAACTTATTTTCTTCCTTCCGTTTTTTGGGGGTTTGCCCTTCTCCTCACATCTGTAGCGGTATCACGCGGACTGGCATGGCCGTCTCGGACAGTCATGTGATCGCGCGGTAGTGGCTGCTGCCTGCGAGAAGAAAGGAGAAATGTGTGTGTGTGTGTGTGTGTGTGTGTGTGTGTGTGTGTGCACGCATGCATGTGTGCTTGAGTGTGTGTGTGTGTGTGTGTGTGTGTGTGTCGAACCCTTTTCAGGCCCAGCTGTGAAGTCAGAGGTCAACTCAACGCTGATCCAATCAGCTAGTCCCACAAAAGGCCCAACTCACTTTTTCTCTCTTCTCTGTCTCACCCTCCCTCCCTCCCCTGCTCTCGCTCTGTCTCTCCTACTATCTTTCCAATCCTCCGAGGCTTTTGGGCCTCGGTTCTAACCATGTTCCCAGCTCGGGGCAGACTGCGTTTAGTGATGGGCCGATAAGGATTGGTGAGTATCAGACGTTCTGGCCACAACAAGGCTTCAGAAATGGTCATTTACCACTTCGAAGAACAAACCGCCACATTCTGAGAACACTGCTCTATTGTACAGTTACATTTGAGCTTTTCTTTTTTTGTAAGAACAGAAAAACAAGAATAAGTAGAGACTGTGAAGTGGGCGACACAGGAATGAAATTGATTATTCAAAAAATGCATGTGCACATACGCGCATGGGCACATACGCACGCATGCACACGCGCACACACACACACACACACACACACACACACACACTGCCCAACCTCTTCTACACATTAAGTGACAGCTGTGCAGTCTTCATCTTGCCCAGGTGTCACTCCCCTCTAAACGGAGGACAGAGACAGAGAAAGACAGAGATAGACATAGCACAGCAGTAAACTTTACAGGCACAGAAGAGTAACGTAACAATAAAGACACCCTTAAAAACAAAAAAACATATACAAAGACATATACACCCTATACAATCATGCTGCCTCATGCAGATCAAGCACTGTCAATAAATAATAAAGTATACATATGTATACAACCTATACAATCATCCTGCCTGATGCACGACAAGAGAGAGAGTAGCATGGTAAGCCTTATGATGACATCAGCACAAGCCACAGTTAACGTAACAGGTGACAACAGAGTGGAGGATGCTTATATGTATATGTGGAGGACTTTAGGTGCAAACACTTGGCCCTAGATCTTGCGCCACCCCTTACTATTTTAAAACATTTTAAAATAGTACAAATAGCCGACCTACAAGCTAACAACGTGTCGATAGATTGGCTAGTTGAACAATTTTTTAATGTTTTAAAATAGTAAGAAATGGCAAATAAGTTTAGGGATAAGGGGTAAGGGGTGGCACAAGATGGAGCACATGATGAAAGGTATCCATCTTAAATTTTAAAATCCTGAGAGTTCATTTAACGCTTATATGGGTCCATTTGGTTTAGGTGGCATTGGCTCAAGAGATAGATCAGCCACTTGGGAATAGGAAAGATCCTAGTTTGATCTACAGCTTAGTGTCAAAGTGTCCTTGAGCAAGACACTTCTATTTTCGTCCATGCTAAACCCGCCTTTTTTTTTTACTATTTTGAAAAACATTTTTGAATAGTTCAACTAGCCGATCTCCATCGACACACTGTGAGCTTGTAGATTGGCTATGTTAACTATTTAAAAATAGGAAAAAAAGGCAACAAAGGATAAGGGGTTTAGCAATCAGGGCCTAACTGTTCCCGATGAGCAGGTTGGTACCTTGCATAATTTTCCTCTGCGGCTGTATCTGTGAATGGAAAGCACATAAAGGCTTTAAATGCACCATTTACCAAATGGATAAAATAGCACTGAGGGTTTTAATGTGCAACAGGATGAAATTATTTCACCTCTCCCTTCCTTCCCCTACTCTAGCTCCTTCTCTATTCCGCTATTGTTGTTGCAGGCAACAAGTGGCCTCTTCCTCAGATTAATTTTTACATCCGCTGCAGCGGCCTCTATTCTTGACGTGAAGCGCCAGGGGTGATATTTCATTGACTGTGCTTACTGGCCGCCGAGACATTGAGATACACAGGACAGCTGGGACGCCATAGGATGGATTGGACTCAGTGCAAGTAAACATAAGGCAAGAGCATGTGTGTTTACACGTGTGCTGCGTGTGCTACGCACGCACGCACACACGCGCACACACACACACACACACACACACACACACACACACACACACACACACACACACACAGATTTTCTTTCTCTGTCTCTCTCGCTCAAACTCACTGTTTCCTTTTGACCAAACAGAGTGAGTTGGCTGCTAAAATAAAATTTTAGTGCCCATGGAAATGCAACAGTGTAGCCTGGCCCCGTAGCTAATGGCAGATTATATCTACAAAATCCAAACAGCTTTACATTACATTTCCACTACTCTATCCCTGAACCTCCCTGCTTTTATCCACACTGCACTCACACCATGCGGTGGGTATCTAAAAGTTTGTAACACTGACTCCGGTTATAGGGTAAAAGTGACAACGGGTAGAGTTGGCTTTAAAGTTTAAACGAAAAGTTACGAAACGGAAGTAAATTACAAAATATGAAAGAAAATGTGTCTCTGAGTTGGCTCACTTGGCTGCTGGTGACATGACAACTGCGGCTGAAAAATGCGGCCAGGTCGGCTGCAACATTTTCAAACTTCCCCCCAAAAACAATTTCCTTGATGAAAGAGACAAGAAAACAATACAAATCTAAAACCCATTGTGTAATACTTCATGCAAAATTCAAACAAAATACAATTACTCGCTAATTCAGTAGCCTACTAACGTACAATATGATGATTAGACTTTATTGTACAGATAAACACCAGCAATGATGTATAAACGATCAACCGACAAACCCCAACATGTCAAATTTTCGGCGCTGTGCCAGTTACGTCTGCCAGAGAACGTGAGTGTGTATGTGAGTATGTATACATCATGTGAGCAGATCAGAACAGGCATCACATTATTAGGCCTTTCTGGAGAGTTAACCATTAATTCGGGGTTAAAGTCCATTTGCATCCAGACAAAAGGGATCCTGGGCCATCCATCTCAAAGCCGAGCAAGGGGGGGAGAGGGGTGTTAACCAGAGTGGGGGCCGGAGGTGTGGGGTGGGTGATATGTGTGTGCGTGATGCAATGCAATGGGGAGGGCGCACCGGTCCTCTTGCAGATAAATCTGCTGCCCTCAGGGGTGCGTTTACATAGGTGAGGACTGACTGTTCGGCAAGCCGAGAGTGATTTATCTGAAATACCACCGCCTACCCCCAGCCCCTAACATCTCACCACCCTCATGCATTGAATCAATTGGTTCGCTATGGATAAAGAAGTAAGAACCAATTTCACCTGTGTGTGTGCCTATGTAGGCTATGCAAACCCAGCCTACACACAAACACAGCAATTGTTGTAACTTGTTATATAAACATTTTTACAGTGTTGAGCAAATTGAATAGTGTGCTGTCCTCTAAATTATTGACGAAAATAAGTAGGCTGTAAGAGGATAGAGGGACATTTTTTGTTCCAACTGTCTTCATTCTCCCTGTAGATCCCCCTCCCTCAAACCCCTCAGAAGGGATTTCCTAGCAACGATTATAACCCCCCCCCCCATCACCCCTGTGCGCACACCGCGCGCGCGCGCACAAACACACTCACACACACACACAATTCACACTTCACAGTGCGCTGGGGGCTCCCTCCAGCTATCAGCGCGCGGGCTTCCCCCTCCTTCTACCCCCTCCTCTCCCTTGTTGCCGCTCCACCGTGGAGGGGGAGGAGGGAGAGATTCCTTCTCCTCAGCTCTCCTCTGGAAGGCAAGCCCCAGCTGCTGGCTGGACTGTGCGGTAAACACGGACTGCTTGCCTGCCTTGCACACCGAAAGGGCGGCTCTAGGATATGGAGGGTCGCCTGCAGGCTAAAAAAAAGAGATAATGCCGGCGCACACGCGTGGATTCGGAGGACGGACCGTGCAACTCAACGTTACCGTGTCTTTTATTGCTTGAAATCCACGGCTTCGACACGGGAGAAACGGGATAAGAGAGGTGGCTCTCTCTGTCTTTCAGAGAGGGGGATGGGGCGCTGATGGAACCCGAACAGTTTCTTCTTTTCTCTTTTCATCATTATTAGGCTGTTATTACTATTGTGTGCTGCGCAGTGCCATGGAGAAGAAGACCATACTACTGAATGTTTACATCACGAGGTGACTTTACATGTGAGGCTACCGGCGAACACCGGGGGAATGGTTTGGTTTCATGTTCCAATTCTGCAAAGGTAGAGTCTACGTCCCATGCACCGGAGGGATGTTGGCGTTTTGATTGGTTAGTTGGTTGTCAGGTTACCCCTGGAGTAAACTAAATATTTGCAATAGGCCTATTATACAGTAACTAATATATGACAGTTATCACATGGCTTTAGACAAGATAGTCTACCCTGCAAGTTTGTTAGGAGCCATTTGTTCCTAAATGTTACAACTCTAGTATATTTCAGCTGTAGTTTTAGATGAGTTTTACATGAGTTTGCACTCACACACTGCATGGGCTGTGAGTGGGATATTTTTTGTAAATTAGGGATATGCCTAGTGGCTGGGATGAGTGGAATCATACTATCATAGTAGGCCTAGTTGCCAGACAACCAACTAGCCTATGACAGAACGGTCCATACGGACTATGGGATTTTAGACTCTACCATTCTACGGTGACACGGGAACAAACGACGCAGCCCCCCCCCACAGCACCGTGACAGGGTGGCGTCAGTTGGAGGGCGCCATTTTCAAAGGCCCTGCTTTGCATATGAGGTTTATTTTGTTCTGTGAGCAGGGCAGCGGTCGCCCAGCCGTCTCATGTTACACGCTATCTGCCCACGCCGAATGCTATGGACTCGGGCGTAGGAAAAAGAATGGACGGCATTTTGCATTTATAAAAGAAAAAAAAAGAGAGGCTAAAAACGGACCTTTTGTATATTTTTCTGTGCATTTATTAAAAAAAAGGTGAGCATATAAAAAATGTTTCTTTTTTAACAGTAATTTCCATAATCATGCATGCAGTTCTAGGTTTGCAGGGATCGTTTGGACGTTGGCGGTTATTGTTGTGATTTCCATAGACTTTGCATGTTATTTGAGTAACAATTAAAATCTTCTTGACAATGTAACACTATATGCAGCAGTACTGGTGTACAAACAAGAATCGGATTTAGTTAACAAAATATGGCCTGATGTCCTACACATAACATTTATTGTCACCTATAAATCCACAATTTATTTTGTTTTCATATATGAAGCACAATGGATGTTAGGCATGGACATACAAGGGTAGACTATAGCTTATCGAAAGACAATTATTTACGGACAAATTGTGATATTTATATAATGTATTATGCGATCCAATTTTATATAAATCAAAGGACCGCTGAGGCCGGACTGCTATAGGTCATTAGTGATAGGTCTGAGACACTTTAATCTTTCATAGAGCAGTGAACACTGGAGAGTTCTGTGTTTAGCAACAGGCGTAGTTGGAACGTCCGCGTTTGCTCATAGAACCCAATGGTGCATTCAGGGCATAAAACCCCACACCAATAAAAAACAAAATCGATCAAACGGGCGGGGTGCATGGGCGCGCCACATTCGCCATGTTGAAACCCTTTGTGTGTGTGTGTGTGTGTGTGTGTGTGTGTGTGTGTGTGTGTGTGCGCGCGCCCTATATAGCAATAATTACAGTTTTTCTTCGAACTTTGAGCCACATATATAGGCTATTAATAACAAAATAATCGCTTTAATTGCACTATACATTTTGCCATTTTAAGAAATGGTTAAAATGATAACAGAACTGTTTTGGTACAAAATGTCACGTTTAAAATATTTTATTGGTAGCCTATTTAATTTGGCATATTCATTTGCAGATTGTCTCCAAAATATTTACAATTTACTTCGATGGCTGTCTCAAACTGGACGCATGCCTTGGAATTTCGTACAGTATTGACACATTTTATAATAGGCTATAGTCCTTATATATGCCTGCTAAATCAAGACTGGCACCACTATTCCCACTTTGAAGTGCACACTTTTGAATCTGCTTAATATAAAATCACGAACAATATCAACTTAATAAAGTGCAATTGTTTTATCCATATTAGCTTATTCTTCATTTTTTTCTGAAATGGCATTCAGTGCAAAAGGCAGCATTTATTTCACCCCATTCCTCGCACTGCACGCTTTGGTGCATGCGCGTATCCACTATCCAGCTCACACGTATAGCATGGCCTTTATTTCATCGTCAACACAACCATTTGAGAGGAAAAAAAGCATTGTTTATTTATCTTCCCATATGCATGACAAATATGCAGCACACAAATCTGTATTATGGGTATTGTGGTTGATTGAAGCCTGACACGCTGACAAGAAAGTTTTAACTTGCTCTTTTTTAAGTGTGTGTGTGTGTGTGTGTGTGTGTGTGTGTGTGTGTGTGGGGGGGGGGGGACATTGGGACATGCAGTAGTTGGGTTTTTGTGTGTGTTGGTGAAGTTAATTGGAAGTGACTTCGGTGAGGGGTGGAGGGGGGTTGACTATGAGCACGTAGACTGCGATAATAGCAATAATAATAACAACGGTCGTTTGAAGACATGGGTTCACAAGGTAAACGCAAGAGGAGTAAAGGGGCAGTTGTTGGCCACTGGTATATTAATTTTACATAGCCTATGGTTTGAAAGGAATGAGCTCTCATCAAACATTCACAAGAAAATCTGTTTTAGGTTGGCCTGACTATAGTCAGTTGACCGTCTGACATGGAACCTCTGAAAACAACACATGATGCACTTTGAGGTTATCATATTTCAGAGAGTTTTATACCGATTATGATTTCACTTGAATTGCAGTTAATCCCTTAATAATAATAATAATAATAATAATACATCGTTTATAATTAATTGTAGATGATGACCGTGTGGCATTTTGAATGATTTGGTCATATCTTTGCTTCTTTCTTTACTGGCGACGGTGTGGCTGAATTAAACACAGATAACTGAGTTGTTTACAAAGAAAACATTCAATATTTCTCAATTGGTCTTATAAATGTATAGGCCTATATGAAATTATAGCTAGGTCTATTATGCATTCATTCACGTGTTTCTGCTATAAGCTATAGAGTTTTAGATGACTCACGAGCAGATCTTCATTATTGATTGTGATAAATATTGAATATTTTACACAATATTTTTAAAATATACCTAGGCCTACATGGATTATTTTGGAATTTGCAACCCTGCAAGCTGCCTCCCTTCCTGTGTGTGTGTGTGTGTGTGTGTGTGTGTGTGTGTGTGTGTGTGTGTGTGTGTGTGTGTGTGTGTGTGTGCAGTGTACATGCGTGTGTGATCGATGCAAACCAGAGGTCGGCCGCGACGAATTCCTTTCAGTTCAGAGAGGCATATTTTTAAAACAAGCACCAAACTTTGATCTTAAAAGACTGAAGAGTATAGGCTATATAGTGTTCTATAAAAGTTGTAAACGGGCCACGCAAGCACTTTAGGATTTACGCGGCTAATGCAGGCGAAGTCAGATAAGTCCACAAACAACAACTTTTGACGATTAAAACCTTGACATACCAAATCACAGTTTAACCTAATCTCATGTGGGCGTTGGGGGATGGGGGGGCGTTATGAGACGCATATGACTAATTGCATCGAGCGGTCCAAGTAGGCTAGGATAGCTTGCCTTCTGCTGTAGACGTATATAGCCTATACACGTGTATACGGCATAGATTATTCTAAAAACGTTGGGAAGCTATACACAATGTAAACATGCCATTATAAGCCTGCAATGACAGTCCAGGTTTCATATTTTGTGAGCACGTATAGGCTACACTGGAGCCTACTGCAGCTTAAATCTATTATAGGCCTATACTTGATCGTTTATTAATGTTCACTATATATAGGGGCATTGCAAATGTAGAATAAACGTTGTGTCTCTTCTGGATGAAAGATGTTTATTTTTTTCGCCTATAGTTGATTGTTTGATCGGCAAGAGTGTCAGAGGAAGAGTATAGGCCTAAAGGAGGGAGAGAGCGGCGAGGACAGGCTGGTGGGTTTCTAGCACCACCCCGCTGAGATGGGACGGGCGGAGAGCGAATCCCCACCCTATAGCAAGGAGGCACCCAGCTAAGAAATACAATACAACGTCAATTAAATGCAGTCTCCGCTGCGATTTACTGCAATGAATGATAAATTGGTGGCCGTTCTCACACTGTAGGATCTTTCAAATTGCAATAATAGGCAGAATCGTTATGTAAAATATGCATAGGCCCACATTTACCAAATTTAGTCTCGCATGGCAACAATCTCTGCCTTTGTTAGGGATTTCTGCTCAAATAACCAGGTTTGTCTGTTTAAGGTCAAACTGCTACATTGCTAAATTGCCATATTGTTATCCAGGCGACGGGAGGACCCTTTCAGTCCCTTTGCTAAAATAAAAATGTATCTTCGACTCACATTTGCGCGACTGCTGAATAATTTCGTGGCTGTCTACCGTGAAATTAGAACACGGAAAAGATGGTTTAGCGGTAAACAGTGTAAACAATAATTACAAACAGAGAGAGAAGGGGGGGGGGCATGACTGGACCAACAGTGCAGCATCAAGAAGGCCTTTACCATGGGGAGGGGGGAGGGGGGGGGGGGGGGGGACGTAACCCTACAGCCTATATATAGATGTAGATGACGTCATACAAACTAGAGCCCACTGTGAGTTTGCAGGTATAACTTATGTCTCTCTCGTCGTGTCATCTGCTCTGTTCCAGGCTAGGCACTGTTGGATCGGGACCCATTTGTGGGTCATAGCCCAATTTTCATGGGCCACGGCTCGATTAAAAATCCCATTTACTTTTCCTATACATTTAAAAATATATATATTTTAAAAATAAAGAACATTTAAATAATTGTATTTTAAAACAAATCTAAGAAATTCTATAAATAAAAATAATCCTATAGTAATAGCCATACAATGTGTTGTGCGCCTGTAGATCTGTTTGCGGGTTCACATGGGCAAACGAGTTGACTGTATAGCTATAGTCTCTATTTTGGGTTTAAAGTTTGGGAACCACTGGACTAGAGCTGCAGACACGACGACGATCCAATATGCGTATAGCCTAGGCTAGTCTATATAACTCCTCCCATTGAGGACATAAAACAACAAACGCGCCATTCATTAGCAGACGTATCTGCACAGGGGCGCTATGCACTTACCGGTATTTTTTTATTTTCACATATAGGCCATACATACAAGCCCTTCCCAATTACCGCGCCGTGCTGAGACGCGCTAATTTAATAGAACAGGAAAATCGATGGTATATTTCGCCCGTCAAGCCTCCCCCTCTATCCATTTTACAGACATCGGCAGTGTTAACACGACGTGACCAAACGTGTTGCAACTGTGCACAAAATATTATGTGTAAATTGATGACACAGGCATGTATATTCAGCTGGATTATTCTGCCCATTTTGAATTAAAGGTCTATAGGCGGGCCCTTATGAATCAACACACCTGGGCATGTTTTATTATAGCTATACAACACTGAAATGCTTTGTATATGGGCCACATTTATAAATATATAAAATAATACATTTTGGAATTCATAAGTTGCAACTGACTTTGAGACTAGGATGCTGATCAGAACACAAAACATTTAGTCTTTGATGTAGATGTTAGGGCTATGATTACAACACAATCCATGTACCAGCAAAATAGATAGACCTCGTCTGTCTGTCTGTACTGGAGGGCAAGAATAACAGCATATTGCTAACATTGCAAATGATATACTCCTCACCTTCACTTGTGTGTTCATGTGTTTAATTCCAGCACAAATGTTTTGACAGTGAATGAAAATTGTTATATGGTTATATATATTTAACATTAGGTTGGTATTCTGGAAAAAAACGGAAAACAAACCCTATCAACCATTTCATCGCTTTTTGAATTTCTAATTTTGAGATGCAGTACGCCCTATAACACACACACACACACACACACACACACACACACACACACACACACACACACACACACACACACACACACACACACACACACACACACACACACACACACTTTCTCTTTCTGTCTCGGGTGTGGAGGAGTTAAAAGAAGAGCTGTGATGCTTTATTTAATTGCTTATGGACCACCTGCAGTTTCAATATTTCCAATGGCTGCTTTGAGACCCCCTCTGGTCAAATGTATATGTGATGTCTAGTGAAAGCCTACATGTGATATATAATAATGTAATTTGCCATGCTAAATTTATGTGATGCATGCTATAGCCTAGGTGTTATATTTTCACATTGTATTTTATGTTGTTTACCGTGCAGGCGTACACTTATGTTATGTTCTGTTTAACACTTGCAAATAAAGAGTAAAAGGATAAATTAATTTCAGTACTATTTTCTTTGTGTTATATGCATTGTAGCCTACAAGCTATACAATACACACGACACACACAAACAATTACAGAAGAATATATCTATTTTATTGATATCCACGCAAAATATCAAAACGGCAGCATATAATGCCCACAACCGGCAGGTGTGTGTTTATGACGTATGACATAATTAGAAAATTACAGTCTCTGTCGAAATCCCTCTGTCTCACTCACACTCACACACACACACACACACACACACACACACACACACACACACACACACACACACACACACACACAGCAACAACAGTGGGAATTGCTGGACTTACATGCCAGCAATGATGGCGCTTTGCTGAGTGTGTGTGTGTGTGTGTGTGTGTGTGTGTGTGTGTGTGTGTGTGTGTGTGTGTGTGTGTGTGTGTGTGTGTGTGTGTGTGTGTGTGTGTGTGTATACTATGTGTGTGTACTGTGTGTAAACTTTGTGTGTGTGCGTGCGTGCCTGCGTGTGGTGTGTATGGTTGGGACTGACAGGGAGACAGAGAGGCACAGAGCTACGTCGAGGCCAGACGAGGGGGGCAGGTGTGCCGGCCAGGGAGGACGGAAGAAGACACAGGAGGTCACGAGGGCCAGGAGAGGAGAGGAGAGGAGAGGAGAGGAGAGGAGAGGAGAGGAGAGGAGAAGAAGCTGGTGATGGTGGTACAGAGAGAGAGAGAGAGAGAGAGAGAGAGAGAGAGAAGACAAGAAGACAGACAAGTAGAGATGAAGGCAACAGAGAGAGGACGTATCGAATGGTCTCTGGAAATTAATTTAAAAAAGGGGGGAGGTTAAGATGGAGAGTTGGTAAACATTGATGAGAATGAGG
>NC_137879.1:20496581-20501581 GCF_963924005.1 Protomyctophum bolini | reverse complement strand
TGTGTGTGTGTGTGTGTGTGTGTGTGCGTGAATGGGCGTGCGACTGTGTGTGACTCAGTACGTGCATGTGCGTGACTGGGTCGGGGGGGGGGAGGGGGCGTCTGAGTGACTGCAGGAGAAATGAGGGATGATCTTTATATGGCAGCTTATTTGTTTTTGAATGCAGGAAGCTAGCAGCCCCCTACTCTACTCGAAGCACCAGGCAGACAGGGCAAAGGATGGGGGGGGGGCTCACCATATCGCTGCCATCACGAGACACAGCACTAAAAAGACTAGACAGACATTAGAGTGAGAAGAGTGAGGGTGAGAGAGAGAGAACGAGGGAGAGACCGAGGCCTGCACCACCAGACGGGCAGCAGCAACAGTGTTTGAGTGAGAGAAAGAAAGACAGAGAGAACACAACCAGACAGCGACATATAGTACAAACACACACACAGTTGGACTCTCTCTTGTCGTCGTCTCCCCCCCCCCATGTCTTGTGATCGCCTTCACTGTGTGAACCCCCCCCCCCTTTCCCTGCTGCTCACAATGAGCGACTGAACAAGCGTGCTTCAAGAGAGGGGACTTGGCCCAAATGAAAGCCTGTTTCCACCAAATGCCAAATCTTAAAAATAGCACAGGGGAAAAGAAAAAAATAATATACAGGAAAAAAACTTAAAAAGGAAAGAAAATGTAGAGTGGAGGCTGTAGAGATATTATATTTTATTATGTTTTAAACTTTAAAGGGACGCCCCAGAGCTACAGTCTGGTAATAAGACTGCTGTGGCCAAAGGTCAGCAGTTGAATGCTAGGAACCGTGTAGCTCCATTCAGAACCTCTGTATCTACGCTGCTGCGCTTAGCTCCGAGATGAGGTTCCGAGAAAAGCTAACCCTGCGCTGGTAGAATTGGAGTCTGGTAGAGCCCGTCGACAAGTAGTGAATTAAAACCCTTTCGCAGTATTTATTTCAAAAAGTAAGGGTATCGATAGGTAGAGTTGAAAAACTTCACATACAGTAGGCCCCTAACATTTTAACTGAGGCATCAAAACAACCGCTTAAATAAAAATGTAGTCCAGTCAAACCCCCGTTGGCATGCGCAGTACTGCTTCCATAAGATTGCATTTGGAAAACCAGGGAAACAAATCGTACTGGCTGACAAACAACTGCTTTGTATTAAAGCGGTTGTTTGATGCCTCAGTTAAAATATTAGGGGCCTATGTTAAGTTATTCAACTGTATCTACCTATCGATACCTTTATTTAAATAAAATAAATACTGCGAAAGGGTTTTAATCCACTACTTGTCGATGGGCTCTACCCAGCAGCTCCAATTCTACCAGCGCAGGGATAGCTTTTCACGGAACCTCATCTCGGAGCTAAGCGCAGCAGCGTAGATACAGAGGTTACAAACGGAGCTAGGAACCGTGGTACTGAGGTGTATAGTGTAAAAGGAGCATGTCACTGCACTGTAACTAAGGTTGAATTATTACGCATATAAGACAAAACGAAAAGATGATAGATGATAGAAGTTTAACTTTAATGCTCCCGGTAGAGAAATCCAGTCGTACAGGATGCAGATGTACTGTAAGTATGATATAACTGCTAAAATTTCACCCAAAAAAATCCAATGCATTTTTTCTTTTTGTAGGCTACAAAACATTGTGTGTGCTTCGCATAACTGGTCCACTGAATTCAAAACAATCAAAAATGCAGTGCGGACTCTGCATATCTCACTTGGACAATCGATCAAATTTAACGGGACAAGACATGGGCGAAATGTCCCTTTAAGTACGGGTGAGTTTTGGGCCGCTCCGTGCTCCAGTGGCTAGTGGCTTGTCACACTCGCCTCAGGACAGCCAGGGGTCAACTTGATCAGAGTCTGGATAGGACCGGTGACCTTTCAGATGTCAGAAAAGGGCTTTTAGTGTGTGTGTGTGTGTGTGTGTGTGTGTGTGTGTGTGTGTGTGTGTGTGTGTGTGTGTGTGTGTGTGTGTGTAGCCTTAGGGAGGGAGGGAGGGGGGGGTAAAGGCAGGTCATACATAAATGTAGCCACATGTTGCACAGAGGATACATATCTGCTCTGCTCATTTAGGACTAACTAGGTAGTTGGCTGCTTGGATATCAGCAAATCACACACAGAATCAGATAGACATGAAGACGTCAGCGCACACGCGCACACACACACACACACACACACACACACACACACACACACACACACACACACACACACACACACACACACACACACACACACACACACACACACACACACACACACACACACACACACACACACACACACACACACACACACACACACACACACTCTCTCAGAGTGGACTGAGCTCATATGAGATTGCACATGCAGAGACTGTAACAATCGTCCAGGTCCATTTTGGGTCAATTTTTACCCCAAAGTTAAATTGAGGATTGAGCATTTTACTGTGTGCATGCATGCACGCACCCACGTGCACTCGCTAACACACATGCACAGGGGAACGCTTTGACTACTTTATGCGGGCGGGGGGGGGGGGGGGGGGGGGGGGTCCTTGGCACAGGCTAAATGGGGGAAAGTAAATAAAAGTGGCCATTATGTGGACCTCCAGTAAATAGCTGCTCCCTTGTCTCTCCACGCTTCAAAAAGAGATAGAATCACAAAGAGAGCCCGTGTCCCTTTCTTCTGAAGCCACAGTAGAGAGCCATGCTCTGCTCTGCTCTCCCTGCTTCTCTCTGTGTCTTGATTCCTTGATCTCTTTGTTCTGTTTCATGCAATATAATTTTATTTATTGTCCTTTTTATTCTGGTTCCTCTTTGCTCTCTCTTTTTGCTCTCTCTTTGCTCTCTCTCTCTCTCTCTCTCTCCCTCTTTCTCTCTCTCCTAGCTGATGTTTCCCAAACATGCAGAGAGGGAAATATCAATGGAGTCCTCAGAGAGAGAGAGAATTACACAGCTGAATCTTGATGAGAAGAGAAGAAAGCAAGAGGAAGAGAGAACAGAGAAGAGGAGAGAGAGAGAGAGAGAGAGAGAGAGAGAGAGAATCATTTGAGAAGAAAACAGGAGTGAGTGGAATGAGAGAAAATCGCATAAAAGACAGTGGTGTGTGTGCGTGTGTGTGTGTGTGTGTGTTCTTTCTCTGTGAGGATAAAATGTCTTTGAGAGGATAGAGAAAGATGAAGAAAATTCTTGAAAGTGTGCACATTTTGTCAGCCTTCGTCCTGTCCCCCTCAACAATGAGCCGCTTTAAGTTTACGCGTGTCTGTGTATACGTGCGTGCACGTGTACTGTGAGCGGCTGCTGTGGATTTAGGAGGTACAAACGACATCCATATCTTGTGTGCATCTGTCCTAAGTTGGCGCTGGCTGATGAATGCCTGTGTCTGTCTCTTATTTACTGCTATTAAAGAGATATTTCCTGTTTATCGGGAAACGCACTTCAGTGCGTTCCTCTCTGTCCCACAAAGACCCATGCAGCTACCATGGCTCATCCACCAGCTGCTTCGCGGTCATCCATACACATTGACATAGCACTGTGTATGACACACACACAGATGTTATCATGTAGAAATAGCTGAGTGGAAGGGAAAATGGAATAACATATATGTACGCATATGACATCTTATGGGCCTGCATGTTCATGATATATTTAAACGTAGTTGCACATGTGCTGGTCCTACTGGACATGTGAAGCAGCTAGATCATGTTTGAGTTAAGTCTCATCCCTGTGTTTTTGTGCTCTAAACTTGTGAACGTGCCCTCCCTCTATAGCAGACAGTGATTCTCAACCTTTTAAATTTTAAGGATCGGTAGGATCCCCAATTTAACGTGTTATGGTACAGCCAACCCAACACCAATTTTATTTATTTTTTATGTCTGGGGGCCCTGAAATCTTAAAAGATTTATTTTTATTTATTTTTTACACATGATTTGATCTGGTACATGTGCCATTTGCATTTGGTGTGATTAAAATAGTTTAGTATTTTTCCTTCTCTATTGTACATGTATAACGATGGAGACTAGTATCAATCATTAAGGTGGGGACCAACTGGAGCCCCCTCACTCAAGGACCCGAGGGGGTCCACAGACCCCTTTCTGACATCTGACAAATCTGTCAAAACACCTAAAAACAAATGTAGTTTGTCCTAATGAGTTTCAGCCACTTCTGAGTAACTTCGAGCACTTCACACATATCTACGTTTCTGTCTTGGATTTGAGTCTGACTATGTCATGTGTCTGTTTCTCTGATGTCTGTTCTGACAGTTCAGGGACGTTTATCAGCACAATCATTCTTACATTCATGCCAAGTAGCTGAAAAACATCTCAACTTAGACTAAACCAACAATTGTATGTATACAAACTGGCACGCCATGTACTCACAACATCGCAAGGTCAACTCTGGCTTTGTTATATTTCACCCTCCCTCAGTGCCCTTTGTTTTCCCATCTCCATTGTGCACTATCTATAGCCTAGGAAACCAGAAAAATGCTATGGAAAAAACATATATATATATAAAACTAACTTTTCAATGCAGATATTCAGCAGCAGGTAAAGGACTTTGCTGTCTGAGGTGATAAGTGCCAGTCCTAAATCCTAATGATGTCGGTAGCAGCGGAGAGAGCCATAGAAAACAAGGTTCCCACTCAACAGGAAAACCAGTGGGAAAGTTACAGAGGGCTGAAAAAAGAAAATGATGGAATGAGAGGGAAGGAAGGAGGGAAGGGACACTCTGCTTCTTAACCAAATTCAACCTGGAGTCCCCTATTTTCGGCATGGCATTATAAGCAAAACATTTAGCATTTTGAAGTAATGAAAGTATTAATAGGGCTTATACAATGGTGTCACTTGCCGACAAGAACTGTACTATATGGTACTATGGTCCATACATAAAGCAACACGTTGTACTATATGGTACTATGGTCCATACATAAAGCAACACGTTGTACTATATGGTACTATGGTCCATACATAAAGCAACACGTTGTACTATATGGTACTATGGTCCATACATAAAGCAACACGTTGT
>NC_137879.1:20359081-20491581 GCF_963924005.1 Protomyctophum bolini | reverse complement strand
CTATGCAGTAAAACATGCATATCCAATCCATATGTGAACTTGGACGAGCACACACACACACACACACACACACACACACACACACACACACACACACACACACACACACACACACACACACACACACACACACACACACACACACACACACACACACACACCTCAGATACGATGCCATCCCTCTCCCCCTCCTCCCCTGCATCTCCCAGTGCTCCATCACATTCAGAAATCCTCCCTCCCCATGGCCTAGATGGGGCAGACTGGCCATGTCACCCTCCTCCCCCCGTTACTTTTCTTTCCAAATTGAGAGACAGCGAGATCATTTCAATTTACACAATAACCACATAACAGGGAGGGCACCAATCACAGCTTTGGCTGACAAAAAGGAGTAGGACAGCATGTGTGCCCTTCCCAGCAAAATATGAGGCGTTGGGGAATTCAGAGACTGACCTTATTTCAGATGCTGTGTCCGGGGTTCATTCAGTCTATTCTCAGTGGAGATGGAATACCACAGAACTCATTTTTGCACCAGCCCTCACATCCTCTGCTTCCTTTTCCTGTTGGAATCTCCTGTGAGGATCTGGAAAAACAGGAATTATAAATGTCAATCCATTTGTGTTGAAATTGTTATTGGCACAAAGGGAGGTACTGTGTGTGTGCCACAAACCGTTGCAAAGAAAGATAAAGAACGCCATGACATATTTAGATAAAGCGAATGAGTTACGACGAAAGATAATATTCCTATAATGAGAAAAGCTTTAGAGACGGACCAACTGTCTTCTAAAGTTCACGTCTCTCATCTGACCACAAGAGGGCGCGTGAGTATTTCTGTTAAATGAAATCCAGTCGCCTGCTGTTGTCTTCTCTTACCTCTTTGACTTTATCGGGGACTTCCTGGTTACGCGTTCAGGAAATAGTGGAATAATTGTTGCTTTTTATCGAGTCTTTTGTAGTTTATGGTCCAGATATGAAGCAAACATTTCCAGTTATTGAGTGTTGACTGACACGGACTTACCGATGATCACATAACCAGAGCTGAGAGAGACGGAGGGTGCAGTGTGGGCCGAAGAGAGGTGAGTTCCTGGAACATACACAAATAAATATAGTGACAATTTGATCATTAAAGTGTGTTTAATATAATAAACATGAAAAACCACCGTTTGTTTTCTTTATATTGTCAACTCAGAAAGCACCTGTTTACATTTAGCAAAAAATGCGCTTATTTGGACGTGAAGGATCAGGATGCTAACATGTGTTTTATTTTATTCGAAAGCAAAACCATGCGTTATAATAACTTACTTAAACCTGTCACTTTGAGGCGTTCTGTTTGGTCTGAAAATGTTTTCAAATCACAGGAGCAATAATGTGTCTTAGCCTCGGAAACCCAGACGTTTTATTTCCTGGAAAGTAAAGTCTAAAAGCTCTTGTGTTTTGGTTTTTCCATAGCGCCACGTCATTGATTGGAGACACTGACACACCCCGAACAAGCAGCCTGTTGCTCCGATTCCAAAAACACTACAGTCGAGACCAAAGGGGATCACACACCGGGCTGTATCTCCTATTATTTTGACATCGAGCGGAAAGCAAGTCACCTAAACGGTCATCATCATGACGGCGTCCAACATGGGTCTGATCATGAACGTGGTGAACAGCATAGTGGGAGTGAGCGTGTTGACCATGCCCTTCTGCTTCAAGCAGGTGAGTACTGGGCTGGCGTTTCACTTTGACACGCATGTCTGTCTGTGTGTGTGAACGCACAGCTGTCCTCATCATGGCACACTTTGCATAGGGTTTTATGGTTGTAGCTATGATAAGAACCGCCCTGCTGTGACCCCATGGAGGCTGTGAACTATGTCCGACCCACTTTGTGTATCCTGGGTCACTTGCAACATATGTCGTGTTGTTTCTTTTGCTCCTCATGTCATATTCTCAAATTAGGACTAATCATAATATGATTAGTCAATGATTGTCAAACCTGTCTGCAATCCCCCCCCCCCCCCCCCACACTGTTTACTGTACATTCATGTTAATAGTGTTGGTGATGTTGTATTGTATGTCTTTAAATAGCTTGATGAATTGAATACATGGGACCACAGTGGAAACAAGCCACATACAATAAAGTATACTGTTCAATCTATCAAATTAATTTATTGAGGCAGTGCGTTGCGGCAGTGAGTGAACAAACATCATCTCAAAATATACATGATCAAAGTACACGTACGTACTACGTTGGCACACAAAGACATGCATGACACAAATAGGAAAATAAATAAGTACACTCTCAAATGATTAAAAGCAAGGGAACAAGAACGTGAATCTTGAGTAGGGATTAAACAACCTCAGTGGACTGTGCTGATCTAATGTGAAGGGGCTGGCTGTTCCAGAGCCTCGGGGCAGCAGCAGAAAAAGCGTGGTCACCCCTACTTTTTTTGTCTGATCGTCAACGGCAAACAACAGCATGTCAGCAGTCCTCACTCCTCAGCTCTCCTCTGACTGAGCGGGTGCAATAGTTCAGAAAGATGCATCCGTGCCAGGCCAGATCATGTGAAAAACAAATTAAAGAACCTTAAAATCAATTCTAAAATGAACTGGGAGCCAATGAAGAGCATCCAGAATTGGTCACATTATTACCTGTTCAGAAGGATTTCACTGTTTCATTTAGGCCTGAGGCTGATTCTAAAAACCCCTCTAGTAATATTTCATCCTGCTTTTCTGAACTAATCTGTCTCCCTCTCCTTCCTGTCTCTCTCTCTCTCTCTCTAGTGTGGGATTGTGCTGGGCACTATATTGTTATTCGTCTGCTCTTGGATGACCCACCAGTCCTGCATGTTCCTTGTCCACACAGCCAGCAGTACCAAACGCAGGACTTACGCAGGACTGGGTGAGTTAAGACTTCTGATTCCCAGCTAGTCTTCACAATGGGACTAATTCTTAGGTGACATTCACACCAGAAAGCTTTGCTGCGATTAAAACGAATCCTGCTGCGCATTGTTGGAAAGTGCACTTCGTTTGGCAGGTGTGAAGCTTCATTCGAATCCTAATGCGCATCAAAGAACCGCATTCTACTCCGAGCAAAATCGGGGGTTTCGTGCCACTTCCAATCGCACTTGATTACGATTCGGTGCAGGTGTGAATACAATCCGCAGTAAATAAAGGAAATTAAGCAAACAATGCGGTGAGTGAGGAGCTGAACACATTAGAGATGGAGAATGCATATTTTACGCAGCGCAAAGATGTCCCTTTACCATGGATAGACGTCGAATAAGGATACTGAAGCCATGATTTAAATGAAAACGAGTACATTAATAAATTGCTTAAGGAAATGTATAAAAACACTGCAGTGTATTATAGCCTACAGAATATTCTGTCTGTGCGTGCCGTAAACATGGAGTGCTGTCACTGTGTGGGGACTGGGGAGTAGGGACTTTCATCTCGATAAACTTGTAAACATTTTGCGCTGCTGTCTGTTATATCAGTGCTGTGCCTCCATTCCCAAAAGAACTGTGCCAGTCCAGTCCCAGACGGCACGTCACATGCACATTATGAGTATAATTGTATCACCATAGATTTCACTGTGTAGGCTAGTTTATGAATGGAACACATTGATAAAGGTCTGCTAATCATTTCATCCATTGACCACATGTGAGTGTATACTAGGCTATACGTGCGCATGTTGCACAGGGAATAATTATGGTATACTGTCTGACAAAGCCTAGGTTACAACACTGAATAACATAATGATCAACTCCTCTGATAAGTCATTTCTTTGTCCATGACACATGCCCATGCATTTAAGACTTTGGCACTGAAGCTATGAGTCGGTGTACTGCGCGGCTACTTTGATCTCTTCTCAGTACTCTACCTGCAGCCGGCACCTTAAAAAGGGATTGGTGTGCATTGCACTCCTCTGAACTGTTACGTGCCCATGTCATAAATGTTGTAACCCTCCCATAGCAGCAAATGGCTGCAAAAATAGGGTTTAAATGCTAATTATTATTATTATAATACCCTATTTTAATCATTATTATCAATGATATTGGGAGTGGGACCAAATCGTGTATCCACATCAGGGCTTGACATTACATTTTTGAGGCATTTTGAGTCACTTGTCTGGAGCACGAGCACACAAATAGGCTTACATTTTAAATCAACTAACTAAGTTGGTTTAACTTGGTGAATATTAGGTGAATATTCTAAGTATGCAAGTTAATAGCCCTAGATTAGTATCTCTATGATCTTACTTATATTTCATGTATTCCAATTACGCAGCCATAGATCGGTCCTATCCGCGCACGGTTACCAGACTGACCTCGTTGGCATTTAAACTTATAGCACTGCCTGTGCACCCACCCAATCATTTTGGGGACTGGGGAGTCCATGACATTCTCTTCGGCGAGGGGCCCGGAATGAGTGCAGGACTGAACATATAGGTCACACAAAATAAGTTGTGTGATCATGTTTGTTTCCCAAACATTGACATTTTTATGTTTTCAGTCTAGCTTTTCCTCATGTATAAGTGGCGATATTTTATATAACATATGTTTTCAGTCGGAACTTTGACATGGATATGAAACTAGAGGACAATATCTGACTCAAAGTCTTAGGAATTCATTACTGGGTAGTACACGCAGTGCTACAAGTTTACATGCTGATGTGGTCAGTCTGCTAACTGCTCTGATAGGACTGATATATGGCTTTGTATTTGGTATTTGGAATACATGAAATGTATGTAAGATTACAGACATTCTAGGACTATTAACAATATTGGAAAGGTGATGATTAGGAATGCCAGACAATATTCTTGGCTGGTATGAGCTTCACAGAAAAAGCGAAACCAAGAGTCACTTGTCCAACGGACAAGTAACAATTTAAAGCACTTGTCCGAATGTCCGGGAAGATTTAATACTTAATGTCAAGCCCTGCACATTCTGAAACTTCCAGTCACACAGTATTACCCTGAACTGGATTGTGTGAAAGTGCTGTCATAAAACTACAACATGTAGTGTGTGCCTACAGTATGTGTTCACGCAGTGTGATGTATGTTGTAGATAAGTTAATAATAACTTCACAAAGTTCAATTCTTAACCCTTATCAAGGTGAATAGTTTATTTTTGAGCACCTTTATCTCAACACACCCGTCTATGCACTGATAATGCCAGTTAATTCACACACTGACGTCACTTGTTTCTCTGCAGCTTTCCACGCTTACGGGAAACCAGGAAAGGCACTGGTAGAAACCAGGTGAGATTGCTTACTCTTGACAGCAGCATTGAATAGAGATGGACAGAATAAAAAGTGCCCAGCTCAGACTGTAGCACTCAAAAATGCCGTGGCTTAGCCTACATTACTGTCGTTTGATAAATATTCCATTTCATCCAGTATTGTATGTATGTAGTCATGAGCCCAAGTACATATCACAATCATAGTGCACAAATTTACACGTGAATAAATGTGATCTTTTGGGTGATGATTTATCTAAAAGCCTTAAAAGTTCACCATGGTGACTTATACCGTATTTCACATTTTTATTGACGGTGTAGGCCCTTGAAATGTAGCATCTCATTTCTTATCTCTTATATCTTATATTTCTACCATGGGTGATCACACATCAAGTTGTGAATTAGTGATGCAAGATGTAATTTCATAAATGTGTATGTACATGTGTTTGGACATACACATGACTATTAACCTCCCTCTCTCTCTCTCTCTCTCTTAGTATGATAGGGTTGATGTTGGGGACCTGCATTGCATTCTACGTTGTCATTGCTGATCTCGGCTCCAATTTCTTTGCTCAGCTGTTGGGGTTACAGGTTAGACTTTGTGCCTTTTGGACTGTTCATATCACTCATTTGCTGATGATTACATAATTATAATAGCTCATTCCACTGAATTCAGACTTCATTTAACTTGAACCTTGTGTTCAGCAGTTTATGTTTGTTTTTAAATTCAGTTTCTGCTCCTACTGTGTTGATATCCTTTATTATTTTTCTTCTTCGTAACTCGATTATTAGTATTGATAAATACTAGGCTAAATTGAATAGTATTTAATACCAACACTGGCCTTGTTTGGTTTAGGAAACTTTTAAGAAAAAATAAATATACATCTAAAGCATAAAAGTAAAGTATGCTTGTTTCTTTGTGTATTTCAGACCCACATTGTCTCCATATCATTTATTCCTACCCTCCTTTTAAACACTACTGTATGTACACTTAGTTGATTGGAGTCTCCCACGGGCTTCCATCCTGCTTTTCCTGGTCTACACCAAATCTCCTCACTGTGGCCCCTTTTCCACCGGGGTTGAACCGGTTCGGTTCTTTCTTCCCGCCAAATATTGAACCAGTTCAGAGTGTTTCCACTGAAAATGAGTTGGTTCCGAACCATAAACTTTCGTTCCCAATGTGCTAGAATGCTTTGTAATTGCACGCAGCGCTTTGTGAACTGAGACGATATAAGTGGGTGTGTCAGTAGGTTGGAACTTGTCAGTGGGTTGGAACTTGGGAGGACGCAGACACAGTGACACACGCAACAGATATTCGATGCGATCAACCATCTTTGAACAAAAATACGTTTACATTAATTGCCAACGCAAACATGAACGATCCAAACGTATACGGATGCATCGCGATCCAGAATCCAGCTGAGACTTGCGGGGCGTTATAATAACTTGTAACCTTGACATCACAACCTCAAGGATACTGTTTACATCGGTTTGTGTTGCGCAACGCCCTCGGGGCGTCTGCGGGCATGACGGATCCTTCTCCTTTTCAACATTTTGTGTTTAGGTATAATAGCGCCACCAAATGAACCGGCCGTCAATCTGGTGGAGATGCAGCCGGTTCGCAAAAAGCACCAAGGTTCTGAACGGCACTGGTTCTGAACCGAAGTTCTTTTGGTGGAAAAGGGGCCTGTGTGACCTAGTAGAACTAGTTCTCATCAAATGTGTGTTCGTCCTAGAATAAAGACGTTAAGGGTTCATCTAAAACGGTGATTTTCAACCTTTTTAGGCCGTGATGACGGCCTAAAAGGAACGGTACGGTACACCTAAGTTCTGAGAAATGTTTACAACGCAGTCCTGTGGTACACCCCCCTCCCCCCTCCAGGTGACGGGTAGTTTCCGCGTGGTGCTGCTGATCGCGGTGTCTCTGTTCATCGTGTTGCCTCTGAGCCTGCAGAGGAACATGATGTCCTCCATCCAGTCCTTCTCCGCCATGGCGCTCATCTTCTACACGCTGTTCATGTTCACGGTGAGCCTGGCGCCACACAGACAGACGGACAGAAGTGTCATTTTTATGCTAAACTCAAATGTTCAGAAATGGTGGAAATTGACAGACCCACAAGCTTGTACATGGTCTATTTTTAATATTGTTTTTGAAATTTATTGAAAACATTTTAAAGCGTTAAATCGATTTTAACCCTATCTCCCAGCCCTACGAGAAACATCAAATAATAGAGAAAACATGGCAAGATCCCAGGGGCCCTTAAAGACGTCATGGTTTACAGATTTTATTGTAGAATATTGAGGGTCCAGTCTAATATGCTTATGTTGTCACAAGGCCCGCTGGCTGGCAGTTGTACAGCTCTTGGCTTGTAAGACCTTCCATACTTGACACATATTGGTCCTGTTTTAAATGCACCACATGGCAAATTTAATATCAGAAAACACAACTTCCCCACAGGTGGCAGTTGTTAAGACTGGTATAAAACATATTTTTATTATATATAATTTTATTTTTCCTGTCTGCTTTACAAGCTCCAGTCCAAACACTGTGTATATGAGCTTTTGTATATGTACTTGTTCTCCAACAAGTACATTGGTGTGACTATTGTAGACCCATATGGCAGCTCTGTGTTCTGTTCTGTTCTGTTGCCTGTACTGTAGCGTATCTAGTCGAGTTCTCAGTCATCACGGCTGAGAACCGACATGTGTTCTATGGAAGCATGTTGGGCAGCGAAAATTGCATCTACAAGCACTCAATGCATACCATGGACTCATTATAATAATAATATATACGATTTATATAGCGCTTTTCTGGGTACCCAAAGTCGCTTTACAGAAAGAAGTACAGACATATTTATTAGAAAACAATTTAAAAGGTTTAAAAGGTTAAAAACTAGAAATCAAAAATCATTGAGAGCTTAATGCAAATGGGCTGTTTTCTGTCATTCCTTTAAAGATTAGAGCATTTTAAGTGGTCAAACTATCAAGCATTTTCCATAAAACCCTAATGGTCTCGGTCAGATATTTCATTAAAGCAATTAAAGCCTCAGTCTGTGATTAGTAACCATGTTTTAGTAAACGGTGGTAGTGTGGGAGGCTCCTTTCACACAAATCACATTATAGGACTCGGCCATACACTTTTCTTTCCAGTCGTGATTGAATATTTTTGTTTTAATCATTCCATGAGCGTTACCGTTATCATCGTAATATATCATGTCAAAACAATGTCTTGCTGGTCATGGTTCTAATGGGCATGTGTAGAGGTGTAGTTTAGTTGTAGTGTGTTATTTGGCTGTGCTGTTGCTTGATTCAACACTGTCCCTCTGACTGGCCTGGCCTCTATGATCCAACCGGTCGTCGTTCCATCCCATGTCCATGAGCTGGAATTACTGCTTGGGTCTGTGTGTGTGGATCTAGAACCCAATAAGACCTGGTCTGGCCTATAGTCCCTCTAACAGTGACTTTCCTTCCTTCCTGCTTCCCTTCCTTCCTTATGTTCTTCCCTTCCTCCTTGGTGGCCTCCTTCCCTCTCCCTCTGACATTTCCTCTCTCATTCCCTTATACCCGCTTTCCCCCATTCCCCCTCTTTTATTTTTCCTTCCTTCCTTCCTCCCTTCATCCCAAACGAGTTCCTCTTGGACCTGCCGTTCCTGTCAACCACTTCCTATCCTCCTCCATAATCTCCTCCTCTTCTCCCCTCTGCTATCACTCCCATCACCATCATCACCCCGCCCCCTTCACTTCTCCTCCCCTGCCTGTCTTGCTGCCATGTCTTTTGTTGCCACTACTGTAGATAGTGTTGTCGTCGCTGCGCTACGGCCTAGTGTCTGGTTCCTGGGTGGAGCACGTCCACCTGTGGCGCCCCAGGGGCATCATTCAGTGCCTGCCCATTATCGCCACTACCTTCTGCTGCCACCCGTAAGTAAACCACCATAACCACCCACCCATCCTCGGAAATGACACCCCCGGACGGGAGTGGAATGGACGGGGGTGGAAAGGAAACCGATTCAGGAGCCAAAGGGACACAAACTAACTCCTCGACCCACTCACGCAGTCCGCTCACTCATGCAAATCTTTCCTCCTTGCGTCCAAAATGAGGTCATGGTCCGTTCAAGGGTGTGTGTGTGTGTGTGTGTGTGTGTGTGTTTGTGTGTGCGTCTCTCGTAGGTGGCAGTGGCATTAAGGCAGCGGGCGGTGTTGATACAGTAAACTGTTAAGCATCTTGACAGGCTCTGCTTGTCCTTCAGCTTAGGACCTTGTTCACGTCCCATTTCTGCCCCCTCGCATAGCAGTGTAGTGCACTGGGTGTGGGGAGATGTCGGAGGGGGGCGAGGGGCTTTTTACGTAGTCCTCAGAGACTGGATCTAGGAATGAATGGAGCACGATGCAGGAAATACTGCTGCTGACTGAAAACTTGTCTTTACCTTCTACGTACCCGTCTAATCTTATATTAGATTAGCTACTTTACTATTTGTTCGTGCTCCAAAAGGCACCTCTCACTTGATTTTTAGAATGGTTGGTATCCTTGCTCGATGCTCGGGCAGGTTTTCGTTCAGCATGGTGCTTCCTGTCACATCTCCATTTAGTTTTTGTCTTTTGCTAAGTATCCCCTCAGTCTTTTTCTCATTTTCTTCTCTCGCATTACCTTTTTCATGTCCTCCACTCTCCTGCCCTCAGCATGGGCCTTCCTCCTCCGCCTCCTCTTCCTCCAACTCATTGTCTTCATTTGGTTTGGTTCGTAACTTCCTCCCTCCCAGATGGTGCTGTCCTCGTTCAAACATGGGCTGCTCAGTGGCCGGTGGCTGGGGCGGGTCAGTGCTGTGCGCTGGGAAGGCGTGTTTCGCTGCCTCCCCATCTGTGGGATGGCCTTCGCCTGTCAGTCGTAAGTACTTCCCTCTCCCGCCTCACCCCCCTCCCCCAACCTAATGACGCACGAAAACTAATAAAATGGAACTCTTAATTTCACTCAGAAGAATTGTAAATTACAAGGCTCGTAACATTGATTTCAAGCGAGGGTCTCTGAAGAATCATAAGTCGTATGGGCTCGTAGGCTTCGTGCAGAAAATGGGGGGGAAATTATGAGTGTGAGTCTAATGATCACGCGGTGGGAAAATCATGAAATGCGGGCTCACACACTTTTCCGGTGTCTGCCTCATATAGTGGCACGGTGAATCAAATCTTTCTTTGCTGTATCCACACATTTACGTCACAATCGCTGCATGAATACCTGCATTATATTCCTCCTAGACACTGCTGTGAGGCTTTGGGAAGGTTTCACCGTGTAAAGAGACATGGACAGATGCTTGAAGGAGATTGGGGACAAAGGGAGTCTGCAATTTATTTAGTTTTATTTATTTTGCTGATGCACTTTTTCCGCACCTGTTAGCCTAACTGGTTAGCGCATTCACCTCTGTTGCGCTGTTGGCTTCCTTCCTCTCTGGACTCAAACATCCTCTAAAAAAAGATCAAGATTCCGAGTTTACCGAGTCGACGATTTGACTTGCTGAGACAAAGACGCAGATTTAATCGCATGTGAAAGCAAGCCGCGGTTTGTTGGTTATATTTAATTAAATCTACGCCTTTTGCGTAATTACGTGTGTAGGTAGGTGTCCAGGAGAAGACCAGGCATTCTGCAGAATGTTGGAGATACACCTCCCATACTGTACATCACGTCTGAGGAAGGTTCCAAGACTGCAAAAATCACACGTCTAATCACCAGAGACTGCATGTGGTTTTTTCCCCCCCACATATGACTGGAACTCATTAAAGTCTGACAAAACATGCAGATCACAGCCGTTTGGAAAGTAACAGAAGCTTTCCAACTGTCTAGTGTAGTTTCACTCCTTCCAGCCTTATGAATGCACATCATCTCTTGACTATCCCTCCACTCTTTTGTCCTTTTCTACCAGTTTTCGCCCTCTTGCATGTTCTGTCGCTACCTCTGTTTTGTCGTTACTACTGCTGCCTGCTCTGGGGTGGGTGGGGTTTTGGGGGGGGGGGGGTGGTCAGATTAGGTTGTGACGGGTGTTGATGGTGTTTGGGTGTGAGAGTGAGGTAGGTGTCACGAGACAGAGGGTGACTCAACTGGCTGCTCTGAGACTGAAACGATACGTTAATTGTAATCATACACGAGCAACATCATATTACTGTGTGTGTGTGTGTGCGTGTGTGAATCGCATACGGTATGTGCACTTGTGAGCTTTCAAACGCATGCAGATATGCAGTCTTCCTCTTAATGTACAGTGTGCGTGTTAACTGTGTTTGCGCGCACCTATGTGTGTGCCTGTGAGTTTTCATGCCCTGTGTGTGTGTGTGTGTGCGCGCGAGCACACACAGCATACATGTGTCATGCGCGGGTCCCACTAGCGGTGCTAAGTGATATTTGGCAGGGTGTTTTGTTGGCCTGTGGTCAGGCAGAGCGGGGCGAGCGCTGCGCTACGACGGCAGGCAGGCTGCCGAAGCCAAACCACTAATCAACACGCTGGCCATCCGCCACCTTACAGACACACACTGATGTATTCAGGGGGCTGATTAAACAGCTTTCAGCACATTGGATTTTTATTACGTTCATGAAATGTGTTTACTTTCGCTTAAAACATTACTTAACATCGCCATTATGGAGGCACGGGGGCCATGGGCCCTGGTCGTTTTTTTTTTTGTGTGAGCCAACGCTGTTTAAAACCTGAGAAAAAGGTTATCCTCCTAAAAGAAGACGAGAAATGCACAATTGAAAACGTCCCTCTGTTATGTGATGCTGCCCGGCGCCTACACGCCTTAAGACGCCATGGCACTGATATTGTGCTGCCATACTTCTGTACACAGATACCTGCACATACTACTTTATTTATTTATTTTTATTTTTTGGGGGGGGTGTAAAAAGCAAATAAAAACTAATTAGATCCCGAGTCAGAACTATAGAGTGAACGTTGCGTCTTTTAGCTCCCCCACTTACAGTATGGCGTTTTATTTAACCTTGGCTATGAGATTTACGGGTACACGGATTAAACAAGCGTCAAAGAATAGCACCATGGGACAGTGCTCACCCATAAAGTGTGTGTGTGTGTGTGTGTGTGTGTGTGTGTGTGTGTGTGAGAAAGTGAGACGGAGAGAGAGAGAGGAAAGAGAAAAAGGAGGAGGTGGGAGGGGGTACAGAGAGTTACAGTTTCTTGCACTCTCGTTTGTTCTTCGTATCCGTCTCTTTCTCTGTGTGTGTGAGAGAGAGAGAGAGAGAGAGAGAGAGAGCGAGCACAAAGAGACTGCCAGGGAAGTTTATAATGCTCTAAAACCTGTCTGGCACTAGCTGTGATATATAAGGCCTGTAAATTCCCTGTTTAATGTGAGCCCCCCTTCTCTCTAGACTCTTACAGCACTGAGTCTATGACAGACAAACAGGGAAGGGAAAGAGACAGGCTTACCCACACACACACACACACACACACACACACACAGACACAGAGACAGACAGACAAGAGAATATTTTCTGTCTTGGTATCAGTTTCAGCTGGCCTTGGCTCGTGTGTCACCCTCTGTTTCGTGATGCCCTCTGAAACACACACACACACAGCCATTATTTCCATCCACTGAAACACATTTGCCATTTTGAAACTTGTTCAATTAATGATTTAGTTTTCTCTCTTTAACCACACAAATATAGCCACGCTCACGTGTCTCTAGATGCAAGCTTGTATATCGGCTATTCAAAATATTTTGGTAAATGTTTGAAATGTTGTACATTTTAAATACGTTAAAGTCACCTCACCTATAATGACTTCCCTGAAACGGAGACACCAGGGTGGAAACTCATTGAATGAGCTAATCAGGGCTCTGCAACCTTTCTGAAATGAAGTGCCATGTTTTTATTTTCTAGATGGGCCGTGTGGCACACATTATTCAAGTTTAATTCTAACACCACGTCAAATATAAAAATATTTCCAGTATATTAATAACCCCTTTCCTTCTTTTGAAATATTTTCTTTCACATTAGGAGTGGGCATTGTAATAATGATCATTTAAACTCAGTTCAGAGTTTGAATGAATGTAGAATGATGTGCAGGACATTTGAACTTAATGTAATTGGCTACATTTAAAAAGTAATTTTATTGTAATCCTCTCTCTCACACTTATGCCGGTGTGCCAGTGATTACCCTTCCCTGTGCCAAATAATGTTGGCACAGCCGTGCCCAAGGTTGCCTACCCCTGAGCGAAATAATGTCAAGACGTTCTGTGCCATTGCATGCTTGAGCGCACGTCGGCGCGCATGAGGTCCCATCATGTGTGCCTCCTGATGCGCCATGCACAGTGCTCGCATGGCCTTGCTTTGTTGTGTCCCTGCAGGCAGGTGCTGCCCACCTACGACAGCCTGGACGAACCGTCCGTCAAGCGCATGAGCACCATCTTCACCTCCTCCCTCAACGTGGTCACCACCTTCTACATCACCGTGAGTGTGTGGGACACAAGGTGCATAGATTCATTCAAGCAGCGGTTCCCAAACCTTTCAGACGTTTGCCAGGGTCCCTCCTCGGCAAACTAGAGAGGAACTAAAGAAACCCAAACTAGAGAAAATGGCAGGAAGTTTGTTTATTTTAACATTCATAAAATTATTAGATGTTTTTTTTTGTTTTTTAACCAAAACGCACACACGCAAAACGCACACACACAGACACAGCAGATGCTGTTCTCTGTGGCTCCGCAATCCAATAGCATGAAAGTCTTCCTTTTTGGGTGGGAAGGCTTCTTATAAGCCTCACTTAAACGTTAGTGTTGACCTGTCTCACAACACGTGCAAACGGTGCAAAATTGGCTATTTTCACCAAATGCTCCACTATTATGATCCAGAATAGGGACACTACACAGTTCAAGAGTTTAAGAAAACTTTAGGAAGATGCAGTTCATTGGTCACGCTGACATAAGTTACACAAAACAGTGGTTCTCAAAGTGGGGTCCAGGGACCCTCAGGGTAAAAAAAGTCCCTTCGCTCCAGCTCACAGTCTTCCAATGCGAGATCCGTAGCTCTCCTCCCCCTCCCTCGAATGGTGGATTATAATTATATGATTGATTATTGATATAACGGATATAAAAAGTACACAGTAATTTAACTGTGGCAGTGTAACCAAATGGACCCCTCCTACCATATCATTTATGAGCAGCTAAATTAGTTCCTATGTCTTTGCAAAGGGCTTGTAAATAGTTTTTGGAAGAATAAAACCACCAGGGATCTGAACATCAACGCTGATAACTGTCAGACGCACACTTGAGAGTGCACGAATGGAACCAAATGGACGGGTCCATTTGGTTCCAGTCGTGCACTCTCTGAGTTATGGGGTCTTTGAAATGGAAAAAGTTTCAGTTTCAACGACTTGTCATAAAACATTTCTCCCCCTTCCTTTCCAAGGTGGGCTTCTTCGGCTACGTCAGCTTCACAGAGAACATCGAGGGCAACGTGCTGATGAACTTCCCGTCCAACCTGGTGACGGAGATGATCCGCGTGGGCTTCATGATGTCCGTGGCCGTGGGCTTCCCCATGATGATCCTGCCCTGTCGCCAGGCCATCAACACCATGCTCTTTGAACAGCAGGTAGCTGAGCTGAGCTCGTCACATCCCTCTATTCACAGGCAGCAGAGCCTGACACCACTGTACAGAAAATGTCCTTTGAGTGTACCAGTGTTGTTTTCGTCGACTAAAACTAAGACGAAAGACTACCTATTTTCACTGACAAAAACAAATGGAAACTAAATGAAAACTAAGCTATAATGACTAAAACTAAGACTAAACTAGAACTGCACTCTGTCGAGTGCATACTTGCTTGTTGCACACTAGTAGGCCATAAATGGCCAACTAGTGCGCAAGCAGAGCGTGCAAGTATTTTCGACTGCTGTAAACTGTGGAATCTCAGTATCTCTGTGAAGGTACGTTTGAAATGTGTAACTATTTTCTACCTATCTACTTTATGCATGTAAACACCTAGTATTATTAAGTATATAATATTATATAAGAAATACACTTTTATCAATTTAGAAATATTCTAGATCCCTTTTTAGTTTTTATTATATATACTTAGATATATACTTACTTTTTTGACACTATCGTGAAACTAATGTTGTATTACTTACGTCATCATTGAGAGCAGTTATACATATACTATATAGAGTATGCAGTTGTAAGTTGATTAGCGGTATACTGTGGTTACTTTGCGCCAAAAACCGTGCCAGCCAACCCGCAGATGCGTATGCAAATAAAACAGCAGATTTGTGCCTGGTTTGCTGGGACCAGATTACATAAATTACCATATTTCTTACGTCATCATTGAGAGCTAGTCATACATATACACACCATGTACTCTGGTCCCAGCAAATCAGGCACAATTTGCTATTTTATTTTACTGATTATGTACAGTACATAGTATACGTATGACTAGCTCTAAATGATGACATAAGACATATATGGTCATTTATGTAATCTGGTCCCAGCAAACCAGGCACAAATTTGCTGTTTTATTTGCATACGCATCAAGTGGCGGGTTGGCTGGCACGGTGCACACAGACCGGGCGAAATTATTACTTGCACGCTCTGCTTGCGCAAGTAATATACTGAGAATTTCGTCAACAAATAAAAACTAGACTAAAATGTTAGTAAGGGACTAGTGGACAAGAGATCCAGTATAAGTCATTTTACACTTGGTTGCATGCTGAAAATAGCTGATCTACAAGCTTGTTCATCGGCTATTTTCAGCAAGTGTAAAAACACTCATTACGACGGCATCAAGACCCGCCAAAATACATTTTAGTCTACTAAATCACCTGTAGATTTAGTCGACTAAAACTAGACTAACACTAAGACATTCCAGGTGACTAAAATGTGACTAAAACTAAATGAAGTTTCAGTCCAAAGACTATGACTAAACTAAAATAGAAATTTGCTGCCAAAAACAACACTGGAGTGTACCGTACTGGAAAACCGTCAAATGTTGTCCTGAAGTCACCTTCATATACGGGAATTGTTGGTACATTTCTGTTATATAATATCTGAATCTCTCTCTCAGCAGAAGGATGGGACGTTTGCTGGGGGTTATATGCCTCCTCTGCGTTTCAAGATGATCACCCTCGCCATCGTATTTGGTACCATGCTGGGAGGCATTCTCATCCCCAATGGTAATGTGTGAGATAGAACATTAAAACCTTGATGATTGTACCCATACTAATTAATAGCGGCAGTACGATTGAAAAGTAGACACGTTATTCAAGGAAAAATAGCTTGTCTGAGAGTATGTGGGAGCATGAAATGGCCCTCAGAAAGGAGAAAAGGCTGGAGGAAGCGGGAATAGCATGATACTCATGATGCGTAACGTTCTCTCTGTGAAAAGAAGTGGCTGGTGACTTAGTATGTGTTGGAGGTGACACGTCCTACGCCCTTCCACATGACCATGACCAACTGTACTGGTGGTCAGTGACCATGACTGAAAAGTCTGGGAAAACGACTAAATTGAGAGAAAGGGAAACATTTGAGAAAATGGGGTATTTACAGTTATAATGCTGCACTCGGCAAAACATTTTCCCAAATACATGATCTCTCACGTCATGTGATTAATAAACACATATTGTTTTGCTACAATTGGTTTCCAAATTTGTGGGATGGGCCTATTCTCCAAAAACGCTGCAAATCATGAACGCAGTCATTTATTAAAGTGCCTCAATAGAGGGCACCACCAGAAACACTTTTCACCTTTGCCCATAGTCTGTGCTACAAATACAAAAAGCTGAACCATATGTCTTAGAAATGCAATTTTGTCCCCTGTGGATCCCTCGGGTCATGGCGCCCGTAATCCAGGACTCGTATTGTGGCAGCCACACTTTCCTGAGATTGTGTAGTTCTTTATTATAGTGCTTCAGCAGAAAGAGTTATCATAGACTATAACACATTCCAAGTTCACGACATGCAGTCACTCCTCTTAAACCCTTTTCTGTGCCTAAATGCTGACGAGCACTTCTAAGAACATCTTTTTTTTTGTGCTAATTCTCTGTGTTGTAACGGTGGACGTCTACCAAATTGTCGGAGGTATGTGCATGTGAGAGAAATTTGAACAATAGTCTTGAGGTTGCTGTGTGTGTTTGTTTGTGTGTGTGTGTGTGTGTGTGTGTGTGTTGCTGGCTGGAGGTCTTTAAGGTGCATGTGTTCTTTTATGTAGCCAGTGTAGCTGGGGAGCTTTACGACGTGTGTGAATATGACTTTACGAGTCAGTGACTGTCACACTCTAACACAGTCCTTAAATCAGGGCTCTAACTTTTATCTCCTTTTTAGACGAGCAGACGGGAAGATAGGGCTATTATTCTCCCAGACACGTGCACACACGTACACACCAACACACACAATGTACACTACACGTTGACAAATCCTTGTACACACACACACACACACACACACACACACACACACACACACACCCACCCATCTTGACTCTCCATCAGGTCCTTTCTTTCTCCTGTACTCTGTGTCACTCTCTCACGCACACTGTTATGACACAAGCACGCGCGCACATGCACAGCTGCAGCTATAGCATGATGTAGGTGTGAAGGTTAGGGTTTTGTATATATGTTTTATTCATTCTCGTTATATGGCGGCTGTTCGTTAAAGTTTTGATTAGGTGGACGCACACACACACACAGGGAATGTGTGTGTTTGTCTGGCCCTTTGTGTATCTAATCAGACTAATAGAGTGGGGAGAAAGGAGGGTAGGGCCCCTGAGGGACAACGGACACTAAATCTGAGGGAGACAATATGGCCTGCGTCCCCTGGTTGAAGGATGGGTGGGACCTGGGCCCTACGCCCAGCCAGCCTGGTGCACTGGGTTGAAGGGGGGGAGGGGGTGTTGTCTAGAGCCCGACTGATGCCACTTTTTTGTGGGGCTTTTGGCTTTGGTTTTTGGCTTTTGTTCCTTTATTGATAGTTACAGTGAAGACAAATAAACAACTTTGAACCAACGTTGAACCTTGAAGACGGACAGGAAAGAGAGAGAACATGCAGCAAAGGTCGTCATGAACCTTTATCAACATTATCAAGGGCAGGGCAGGGCAGGGCACACATATTTTTTTTTAGGGTTCCCTATTCAGTTTATTCTCCCACGGGTAGGACATTGGTGTGCGTAACCATCCCCGTGCATAGCTTCTGATATCCCACACACTCGATACATCACGTGTCTCTGTGTTTGAGTCCAAACAAGCCCTAAAAGTACACAATATAGGCAACACATGCACATGAACTACACACAGAATTTGAGAAGACTTCAATATAATTATATTTAAACACTTCAGCCCTAATTATTAACATTTAAAACAAAATAGCCAATTGCGTTCTGAGCTGATATTTCTGATTTTCTAAACATTTTCACCAAGAATGACCCGCCCAGTTGCTATGTCCTACCGGGGAAACTCCCCCTGACAGGTTGGCAGAGGGAGAGTAGCGCCCAGGATTACAGTTTAGAAACTCCCCCTGACGGGTTGGCAGAGGGAGAGTAGCGGCCCGGATTACAGTTTAGAAACTCCCCCTGACAGGTTGGCAGAGGGAGAGTAGCGCCCAGGATTACAGTTTAGAAACTCCCCCTGACAGGTTGGCAGAGGGAGAGTAGCGCCCCGGATTACAGTTTAGAAACTCCCCCTGACAGGCTGGCAGAGGGAGAGTAGCGCCCCGGATTACAGTTTAGAAACTCCCCCTGACAGGCTGGCAGAGGGAGAGTAGCGCCCCGGATTACAGTTTAGGCAATTGGCACTGGGTGAAAAATGGGTTGCAAAATTGTGATTCCTTTTTTTTTTAAAGAAAAATGACCTGCCCAAAATATTGGGACGGAAAGGTTAAAAATTGTCACGCAAAATTTAGAATGACCGGTATATGAGTCAGGCTTTAGTTTGTGGATACAGACAGACATGTGGGACAGCCCAGTCCTATCAGGGCCAGGGTGCCATGTGGGACAGCCCAGTCCTATCAGGGCCAGGGTGGGACAGCCCAGTCCTATCAGGGCCAGGGTACCATGAGGGACAGCCCGGTCCTATCAGGGCCAGGGTACCATGAGGGACAGCCCAGTCCTATCAGGGCCAGGGTGCCATGACTCTGTCTGGGGGAACAGGAGCTGAGTGGGGCGAGCAGAGGGACTCGCCCCGGTCACTGTAACATTTTGAGTGTTCATTTAAGTTAAGAGTGTAAAAATGTAACCTTTCAGTAGTTAAATTAGCACTTGGCAAATATATCTGTAAGAAATGAGCACATGAACAGGAGCAAACATAACATGTCATGTTTCTGGTAAAACTCCACATTTGCTGGACATGAAAGCAATCTAATGCACTAAACCACATGATGTAAAACTGTTTATGCTTGTACACAATGACCAAAATAACAACATAATATATATATATATTTTAAGGAACACTTAAGAACTGAAGACTCTCTCTGTCTGTTTCTCTCTTCCAGTGGAGACCATTCTGGGACTAACGGGAGCCACTATGGGCAGCCTGATATGCTTCATTTGCCCTGCCCTCATATACAGAAAGATCCAGAAGAATGGTCTTGTTGCACAGGTACACCTTTCAATTATTTTATTTGAGTCTGCATTTATAAAATACATTATCAAGGGCACAAATATTTTTCAGTTGCTTCTGATTTTGATCAGTTGCTTCTGACTTCTGATCGGTGTGTGCAGCCACTTTCTTGTTTTAGGGTTCCCTATTCAGTTTATTCTCCCACGGGTAGGACATTGGTGTGCGTAACCATCCCTGTGCATAGCTTCTGATATCCCACACACTCGATACATCACGTGTCTCTGTGTTTGAGTCCAAACAAGCCCTAAAAGTACAGAATATAGGTCAAGATCATGGATTTCACAATGCCACGCTAGACTTCCCGGTCCTTTATTGCCATCCCCAGTTCCCGCTTACTGATGCATGTGTCCCTAGCGATGACATCAGGGAACGACAGTTTTCTACCTCGGAGCCATAGAGTAGAATCGGATTGACGGTCGTCCTAAATATTTTACTTTGAACCTCTTACTATGCTGGCATGACCAGATCTTATGCATGTCAAGAAACACACACACACACACACACACACACACACACACACACACATACATTTTGGTCAGTAGGTGGCGTTTGTGTGTTGGGAGACTTCTTGGGAAAACGAAACTCACTTCAGTTTGGTGAAAGGAGGGTCTTTCTGGAGGTTTACAGAAAGCATTCCAGTCTACATTCCAGATACTCCTACTCTGGTCTAAACTCAGTGTCGCACCAAAGGATATCATAAACTCTCTGACATTAAGGATAATTTTTTTAGCTTTTGGGTCGTCAAGATGACAACACAGCAACAACTTAATCAGATTGAAGAGGTTAGTTACATTCATATACGGTATATGTACATATAATAATAATAATAATATAAAATTAAGATATTTCATTGATCCATGTCAAGGCTCAAATGCAGTAACTGTCAGGTTACATTTATTACTTAACTCTTAAGTTAAATAAATGTTATGCTTATTCTTTTTATTGATAGGTTTTAAATATACACTGCTGGTCCTGAGTATGATTTTCGTTTTATATGTGCAAACATGTGAAATGACAAATAAAGTGAACCTTGAATGAATGCTGAGGCCTGAAGGCCAAAGTAAACACCTCGGTGTCATGATTCTGTCATCATGTCCCGCCTGCAGCTTGTGAGGTCACGCTTACTCTTCAAAAACCAAACCAAAAATCTGCAATTTGTAGGTTTAGTTAGTAGAGGCGTGAGTTCATCAAACAAAATAATGTATTTTTGGCTAAGAGTGACCCAGAACCTTTCATAATCTGAAACTGTGACTTGTTGTTGTTGTTTCCTTATAACGACAGCCACCCCTGAAAAGAGATTTATTTTTTAACCCATTCTGGATGGGAACCCGTTTTGGTGTTTTAACTAAACATAATGTTATACTTTAGCTATTGAGAAATAGCAGATCTACAAGCTCATAGCGTGCCACAGAGTGGCGCGATACGATCTTGTAGGTCTGCTATTTTTTTTTTATTGTAAAAATGCGGCACAAATCTTTGAATATATATTCTTTCAGAGCGAACTTTTTTTTTTATTTCGACGTCGGGCCTAAATGGATAAAACTAGACGAAATGTTGTGACAGTTTGTGAGCTTGTAACTCTGGGTTAGTAATAGTACTTCGGACTTCCTCCTGAGCAGGGCCCAAATTAGGTTCTGAGAACCCTCTGAAACCCATCTTTGTTGCATGGAAACGGATACAGAACCCATGAAATACATCATTAGACGGCACCGCACGTTCGATTTAATTGTAACCCGTTTTCTCTCTCTGTCTCTGCAGCTGGTGTTGTTTGTGGGCCTGGGCATCCTGCTCGTCAGCACCTTCACCACGTTGTCCATCTCCGCCGCCAGCCCTGCCAGACATGTCCCGCCTCCACCGGCCCCCGATCCCAAGAACATCCTGCTGCTACCGGACCTCCCAGAGTCTCATGGTAAAAAAATAAAAGGTCTCGTCACACAACTGAATGCCCTGGTGCCCGGCAGTCAGTTCCCCCCACTGTGGACTCTGTTGAAATTGGTTCACTAATGAGGCATGGAAACATGTAGCTCAAGGGGGTGGGGGGAGCACCGACGCTGGAGATGCACATGGGTTCTGAAAGCAGACGAGCAACGCTGCGTATAATCACTGTGCGCACGGGGCACTGATGGCGGCGCAGAATGTCTTTACGGCGAGTTGTATTTATTATTTTTATATTTATATCAGAGAAACGGAGCTGAAAGACACAGCCAGGAGGGGCCAGGAGCAAATACAGCCAGAGACGTTGTGAGACTAAAACAAAGGCTACAAAGACCTGTTAAAGGGAGGAGGGGGGTGCGGGGGTCTCTTTTATCTCTCAGAGAATGAAAAAGACGAGAGGAAAAAGAGATAGTGTGAGTGACAGATGGATGGGATGGGCAGGGCTTGGAGATAACCTCTTGATAATATCTAAGAGCAGCGTTGAGGGCTTGACATTGATGGAGCGAGAGTGATGCCCTTCAAACTCCAGCGATTTCTCATTTTCCCTCCCCAATCTAGGCCCTTCGTCTCTCCTCTCCCCCTTTTTTCTGTCTCTCTCCCTGCGCATACACACCTTCTACATTGTCTCTACCCCCATATCTCCTGTGGCAGCTATAAAATGCCTGCTAGGCTTGACTGTGAAGATGACGGGGTAAGGGGGGCGTGATATGGGTTGAGGGGTTTGGGGAAACTAACAGAGATGAGGCGTTTGGGGTTTGAGGTTTGAGGGTGGAAGAGGAAAGAGGCCTGTGGTGGTGTGTGTGTGTGTGTGTGTGTGGGGGGGGGGGTGTTGGTGAAGAGAGTGGGATGAAAGAAAAGACGGACGGATGAACAGAGGGAGGGATCGTAAAGATGAGAGAGAGCTTGACAACTCTGTCGTTCTGTCATTATCAACACCGATACACTTATGTTTGTTAACCCGGTCCATGGCTCTGTTCACTCTTTCATTCTTTCTTTTCTTTGTACAGTATGTTTAAGCTGAAGCACACATAGGCTCACCTCCACACCTGTTTCCTGTTCATGACTGTAATTTGGGAAGTAGAGAAGATAACTGTTTCCCCTGTTCTACATTTTCTGTCTCTCGTTATTGTCCATCCCCCCTTCATGTCTCTCGTTATTGTCCATCCCCCCTTCATTGTCTTTTCTCTTATTGTCCATCCCCCCTTCATGTCTCTCGTTATTGTCCATCCCCCCTTCATTGTCTTTTCTCTTATTGTCCATCCCCCCTTCATGTCTCTCGTTATTGTCCATCCCCCCTTCATGTCTCTCGTTATTGTCCATCCCCCCTTCATGTCTCTCGTTATTGTCCATCCCCCCTTCATTGTCTTTTCTCTTATTGTCCATCCCCCCTTCATTGTCTTTTCTCTTCCTCCAACTTGCTCTCCCTTTGTCCTGCTGGTCACTGCTTCTTAATGTCTGGTCCGGGTCCAAGTGGACCATTCCGGGTCTTCAATTCTAAGATTGTACAAATTTGTACACTTAACAGTGTAGATCGGAGTTCCAGACATAAATTTAGTTTAGATTCTCTGCCTTGTTAATTTCAAGGACCCATTTGTACACTCTCAGAGTTGGACATTTTATTTTGGACCCCTAGTGGTAGGTACCCAACCGTGCTCTACTTTGTGTTACAAGCATCTCAATGTTGTCAGTGTTTGCTGACACCTGGTGGATCCACTGTATTAGGAGATTTAGAACTGAATTCAGACAAATATGTTATTTTGAAAGGTTTGATATTCTTTAACCACTTCAAGCCTATATCGCTAATTGACCAGAAGCCTTAAGGGGTCTCTCTATATACTATGACGCCTCCTTTTTTCCCTGTACACCGAATCTCTTCACTGAAAATAGCAGATCTTATAACACGTCATGTTGCGAGCCTATAGATCGGTTATTGAGGGGCGCTACACCCTCCTATATACAGGTTTAATGTTTGTCTTTTCTAGACAAACATTAAACCTGTGATTGACAATTGACAGAGTCTAATGGTGGTTTTGTCACTAACACAAACATTAAATGCCATTAACAATGAACAGATGTTCAGAATGTTTGTTTTGTCTGTCACTGAGCAAATAGGCATATGATTATTAACGTTATGTTATGATATTGCGATGATGTAAGATAATGGGTTGGTAAAGCGCCCCTCACTTCACACGGGTGTGATTTGTTTTTACCACATTGTCCCCCATAATAGGGACGCTATGGTTCATGTGGTTAAGAAGATGGATTTGCTTGTAGCCCACAAATTCTGATTTTAGATGTACAGATGGTAAATGCATAGTTTTTGCTACAAAGTAGATTTCGCATGACATTTCATTTCACCCTGAGGCAGACTACAGTGTGGGCGAAGGAAGCTTCCAAATCAGTTGGATGTTGATGGACATAAAACACAGCAGTACTCCATGAAATCCATTAGAGGAATCTTATAGTAATGTCATGGTGTGTGTACTTCTATTAACTATACTTGGGGCCAAATGTCCACGCTAGTATAGTAGATTTGGAGGTAGTTTCATGGTTTTAAAAAAAAGATAGGCTTGCAAATGGAAAAGATCCAGGTTGACATTGGGGTTAAAATTAGGCATTTAGGTTCAGGGTTTGGAGTTAGGGTTTATGCTTGATCTTTGGCTTTTGTGCCTTTTATTGATAGTTTCAGTGAAGACGGACAGGAAAGGGGGAGGGACAGGGAGATACATGCAGCAAAGGTCGTCATGAATGTGATGCGCTGTCAGGCCAGAGCAGAGCCTATATGTGGCATGCGCCTGGACCATTAGGCCAGCAGGCACCCTATGCTTGATTTATATTTAGTTGCCTGTTTTGTATTGTGTGTGTGTGTGTGTGTGTGTGTGTGTGTGTGTGTGTGTGTGTGTGTGTGTGTGTGCACGCGTAGACAAACCAGTGGAGATCGTGGAGAGACCCAAGCCCCCAGTTGTTGACTTGCAGAAGCCTGTGGAGAAGGACCCAGCTGAACCCCCACAGATCAAGGTGCCAGAGAATGTGCCCGAAAGGAAGAAAGAAGAGGTGCAGCTGGATCGGCCTGAAGCTGGTATGAAAACCATTTAAATGGGACTGTTGTCAACACCTACAATTAAATCAAGACAATTGAAAACAGAACAACCATGCTGGAGACAGTGTGGCCACAAGGAGGCGGGCCACGGTCATATATTCTGGACTTGTACTCAAATTCTGGAATACTGGCAGGATATCCACTCCACCATGGAGACCATTCTGTGTTTTAAGATACCTCAGACTTTTATTGTTAGGAAATATCCCTGAAGAGTTTCTAATACATGATAAATATTTAATCAAGATCCTCTTAGCAACAAGTAAGAATACAATCACACGATGCTGGTACCAACAGGACCCACCAACGAAAGATCATTGGATGGACATTACTGAGGAATTGTATGTCATGGAAAAACTAACATTCATACTTAGACTGCAAGAGGATAAAAACGTGGGATCTCTTCTTCCAGCCTATTGATAATGTATGATGAATTCAATGAATGTATCCTGTAATATGAAAAATGGGACTGTTGTCTGTGCTGGGATAGCACAGTTTTCCCTCCTGGTGCCCCAGGGGTACATGCTTCTTGATTATTTGATAAAGTATTTGCAGCCCTGATCTTTTACGTCTTGTCCACAGGGGTAGCGGTGCCGGAGGGCGAAGCCCACCGCCACGAACCACCCATCCCCCACGACGAGGTCCAGATAGAAGAGAGGAAGAACGTGGCAGAGCTGGAGGCAGAGAAGCAGCAAGCTGTCCCCGCTGCAGGAGGAGGGGAGGTGGCTTCCCAGGGGGATTCAGAGCAGGGCCTCGCTGTGGACGCCAAGGACCAGAAACAGGAGAAGGCCGATGACCAACAGAAACCCGCCGTGGCAGTGGTGCGTAAGGAGGAAGTGGACTTGGGCGGAGGCGAGGTCGTGTCTAATGAGGTGGTGGACAAGCCTGGCGTGGAGGCGGGCAAAAAGCAGTTGGTGCCCCCGCCAAAAGACGCAGAGAAATTCGTCCCCGTCATAGAAGCTCCTGCTGGCAAGGCAGCGGTTGTGGTCAATCACGCCGCAGCGGCGCAGGTCGACGAGGTGGGAAAGGTTCCAGTGGCTGTTGGTAAAGGTGAGCGATAGGAAAACATAACCGTCAGTCCAATAGGGACTAACCCTGTGATATTTTAAGGGTTTCGATCCAAAACATAATCTTAATCTAAAAATAGAATGATGGTCCCGACATCCAACATGTGACGAGGCCAAGGTTTTGAAAGTTAAAATCTCACATGGGATGATGGGAATTTATCTCAAATGAATTTGGTTCTCTAGCAGCTCCACTTCCTGAAGGAGGACGTCGCGCTGCGGACAGCAAAGCGGACAGCAAAGATGCAGTGGATGAAAAGATGGAAGGTGAGAGAGTGGCTGAAAGGCAAAGGGACTTTAACCAGTTGCAATCTGGTGTACCTATTGTGGTCAACTGGACATAAGGTTATAAGTGAACTTGTTTGACTGCTGTCAGTTCAGACACCCACTGAGGATAGACTGACTGCTGTCAGTTCAGACACCCACTGAGGATAGACTGACTGCTGTCAGTTCAGACACCCACTGAGGGTAAACCTCTCTAGACTGTGACTGCTGTCAGTTCAGACACCCACTGAGGGTAAACCTCTCTAGACTGTGACTGCTGTCAGTTCAGACACCCACTGAGGGTAAACCTCTCTAGACTGTGACTGCTGTCAGTTCAGTCACCCACTGAGGGTAAACCTCTCTAGACTGTGACTGCTGTCAGTTCAGTCACCCACTGAGGAAAAGCATCGTCACCTGGTAAATTCTTTGTAACTCTTAGGACTTATACAACATTTTATTGGAATTAAAAGGTTTGTCTATTTTAAGGGTTTATGAAACAACTTAGTTTTCCACCCATGGAAAATCTTCTCTACCTTTGCCACGTGTGGAGTTGTGCCTCATGGTCATGTTAACTTGATGCTGCTGGCTTTCCTCTGCTTTGATCTTTTACCTTGTAATATCACCCCTGCTATATATTTTTTTCCCCGGCTCGAAAGTTTTAATCTTCTGCGGTGCCTTGGCTTGGACGAGCATCCATAACGGCACAATTGGCCGTGTTTATGGGAGGGAACGGCGAATAGAAGGCTGTGGGCGCCATATCCTCTTGGTGGGGGCTCCTCACTGGCAGGTGAGCCAGTAGGGGGCGGGGCTGCAGTGACAACTGCACAGAAAGGTTTGGGGAATTCATGGATTTGCATAATGACCAAATTGAAAAAGAAAAGAAAAAAAAGGGGGCATCCGGATTAAATTATATTGCACTTAGTTGATCCCGATGGGAGACGTTTGTTATAGTAAATAGTTAAACTATTCTGTAAAAAGACAGAATGGTAAGATTATGAAGCACAACCCGTATAGTCGGTACTAATATACACAGTCAAGCATAGTGCAAAACTCCCTTAAAATACCATACTGGTGGTATGGTATGTTTATCCCATTAACTACTGTATGATGGCATACATACATTTCCGCTTACCATTTTCCAAAGCATACAGTGTTATTATTATTTTCCTTATTTTTGTTGCTGTTTCTATTTTTATTTTTTAAGCCATTGTGTTCCCAATTTCAATATGGTTTGAAAACTAACTCGCAGAGGATTTCTTGAAATAAGTCACCCAACAATTCTGTTGCGGTTATGTTTGGTCAGACTTATGTTGGCGTAAAGTGATTTCAAAGATCTAGTTGAAAATAGTTCCTGGTGAAAAGATGAATTTACCCCATTTTGGGCGGGAACCCATGTAATTTCTTTGATGCTATATACATTTGAAGTTTTTCAGAAACCTTAGGTCAGGTTTTAGAGGCGTTTTTAGAATCGGCCTCAGACCTAAATGGGTTAACGGAAGCCTAAATATCAGCTGGAGAAGCAGGGAATTTTAAGGTGGGTTTTAAAAGAAATCTGTTAATCATTCCAAAATCTAACAAAAGGCAGCATGCCTAGGGAAATGGTTTAAAGTAATGTGAAATATACCATGACTCATACAGTACATACTGTAACTACGTCTCTGCTGTGCTTTAAAGATGATATATCTAGTGCACATATTATACAGCCTAAACCCTAAACAGTAATATAATAGTTAGTGCATTAATATAAATATCTATATACAGAGATGTCTCTGTTACTTTTTCACTTGGCTTGATAAAATCAACAAGTCATTTTGGCCTTTGTTGACTTCATTTTTTCCACCTCTCTCTGCCTCTTCTCTTTTACCACTTTTTCTCTCTCTGCCGGGCTCCTATCACAGTGATAAAAAAGCTGGTTGCAGGTACGAACTCCCTCCTCTCTCCGCCCCTGTCCTTCTCTTTGCCTTTGTCTGTCTCTCTAATTTGTTATAATTTGCATTTAGTGGGTCCGTAAATGAGTTCCATCGTCTGAGAATCTAGCAATCTGTAGCAATCACTCACTTTTGCCCTATCCCTAATAACTGCACCCCACCCAAGCCATTCACCCGTGTCCTCAAATCCAGCTTGTGGGTATTCTTGTCAGTTCTTGTAGATTGACATTATGATAGTTTTGAGATGCCACCCACAACCCATATTTGAGTATGTAGATAATAGATATCTGAATAAAACTATTGACATGACCCCTTTCTGTCTCTCCATCAGTCTTACTGGCGGGATTCCCAAACATAAACTACCATGTCAAACAAAATCCTAACCAATGATTTGTAATCACTGAACCATGCTCTTGGTATAATGAGTGTTGGAAATCTGCATTGTATAATTGTTCTTCCTCTCAAAATAGCCTAAAAACGTGTCTCTACATTAGCCTAATGAGACATGCATCTCGCTAGGTTAATCTGTGTAGCTGATGCAATGTCATCCAAGTTTGGCTGCAGTTGCACATGGCTACTCTGTATGTTTGGTCTTCTGTGACACGGTATCTCTCTCCCCTCTCGTGCAGAGGGTCAGTTGGACCACGAGGTGCTGCTGCAGGTCATCAAAGAGCAACAGGAGCAGCAGAAGAGACTCCTGGACCAGCAGGAGAAACTCCTGGCTGTCATAGAGGAGCAACACAAGGAGATCCACCAGAAACAGCCAGGCCGTGGGTGCCCACACATCACCTACACATAAATGAGCGCACGCACAACACAAATGCTTAAGAAAGTTGTTTAACTACATGAGTACTATGCATATTTTAATTTCTTAACAGCGGGTGCCCCGGAAGTCGAGGAAGAAAAAGGCATCAAGAAACATCTGGAGGTGATGGAGGGAGCAGCAGTGAAGCCCAAAGACCCAGCCCAGCAGGCTGCAGCTGTCCTGGGCTCAGATCCCAAGCTACCCGGGGATTCAGTTGGAGCTGGTGCGCCGCAGGTCGGAGGGGCCGAGCCTCGTGCCGTCCCTCAGAATCAAGCCCAGGCTGTTGTTGGGAATCGAGAGGTCCAGGCCCCTAAAGCAGTGGATCCGGTGGCTTACAAGGAAGACACCAAAGAAGACGTCCCGGCTGCTGCTGTATTAGCTGCAGTAGAAGCGGAACGGGGGGCTAGAGGAGTGCCACTGAGACAAGGACAACCAGCACAGGAATCCCTGCCTAAACACCAGGAAGTAAACTTGGAGGTAGCGAAGGAGAACAAAAGAGCAGAAAAGGAAAGGATCGACAAAGAGGTGCAGGCAAGAGTCGAGAAGGAACGACTGGAGAGGCTGGAGAAGGAGAGAGCAGAGAGAGAGAGGATAGAGAGAGAACGAGTGGAGAGGCTGGAGAAGGAGAGAGCAGAGAAGGAGAGGATAGAGAGAGAACGAGTGGAGAGGCTGGAGAAGGAGAGGATCAATAAGGAGGTGGAGGCAAGGGTGGAGAAAGAACGGCTGGAACGGGAGAGGAAGGAGAAGCTGGCTAGGGAACAGGAGAAGGAGAGGGAGGAGCAAGAGGCAAAGGAGAGGGATGGAGACGAGAAGCAGTGGGTCCGGCAGGAGATGGAGAAAGCTGATAATGAAATAGTTGAGAGAGCGCGGGAGGCGAAGGAGCTGCAGGACACAAAGGAGCGAGTGGCCCAACTGGAGCGTGTCATAGAAGCCAAGGATGCAGCTGAAGCTGCACGGGCTGTGAAAGAGGACGGAGACGCACCTCTGAAGAAAGGAGGGCGGGACCTTAAAGCAGGACCCCTGGCTGACATCGGGGGCCTTGGAAAAAAAGCTCAGGCTCAGCCCCAAGACTCTCCAGAGAAGGCCAAAAACCCAGGAGACATGGACCTGAGGAGGAGACGGAGGGACCTCGAGTCCAGGGGGGTGCGGGGGCTGGAGCACATGCTGGACCTGGGGGTCCAAGACCTCCATATGGCACTTGAGGGACAGTTACTGGGTGGTGCTGTGGTGCACACACGACAGATTAAACATGCCCAAGAGGCTGAGGAGAACATCTAACGCACACAAACAAACATATAACAAGCATTTTGTGCACATGAAGAACGCCCTAATACTAAGGATCAGAGCATCTTTGCCTTACCGTCTCTCTTGGCTTCAGACATGGAGCCTCATAATGTTGACACATTAACATGGCAATTAGTCAAGCTATTCCACTTAGCTTTTTTTCCAGCATAAACAAAATTGAAACATTTTCAGGTGGAGGATCAAACCGACAACCATTCACTGCCATTATCCGTAAATTGAGAATGAGAAGGGCTGTCACATTTCTGACTACAATTCAGATTGATTACAGACTCTTGCTATTTGTATATTTTAAACTGTCAGCAATGATGCCATTTCAGTATTTTCCTCATGAATATGGACCAGTAGGAAGTTGGAACAAGTGTACCCTATTATCAGCATTCCAGTCTATAGGAAACAGATTCAATATTCTCCATCTTTTTCTAAAAATATTTTCGTATTAATAAAGCTTCCAAACCAAAAACTGCTTTATTACTAAATGCTCATTCGCTTTTTCCAAAATATTTTGATCATTTAGTAAATATATTGTGGACTTCAAGTTTGACAACATTTACGGTTTTCTTTGCTTTGATAGTGTGTATGTCACTCAACAGTAATCCAAAGTCTTTATTGAAGAGATATTTTATGTAAGATATTAAGTTATTTTTATCTTGGTGTGAGGTGAAAGTTTTGTAGTCTATGCTGTAAATCTATGCAAAATCCATACTATGGAGGGATTTGAGGAGCAAATATCCAATGGCTGTATTTAAGTCACTTTATTTGTGTTGATATTCTCCCATTGATTATGTGGAGTCCGTCTTTGTGTAGAGAATGTAGTGATGTTCTTTTCTTTCATTTTTCTCCTTTACTGTTTTGGTTTGATCATTCTTGGTCAATTTATGTTTGGTTGTCTGTTACTTTGAGATGTAAATATTTAAGTCCTTATTTCTGAATCTATGTTGTATAAAAGTATTTGTGCTCAGTCCGTTTTATTAGCATTCCTTTGTGTATGACTATCGTTTTGAAATGTAATGTCATTCTGAAAAATGATTCAATGCAGAAGCTATATTATATTTGATACTGTTGTATATTTTACGTGAACTCTGGAATTTGAATTCAGGAGGTCTGAGGTCAGTTCTCCAGGTGGTACCTTTTTTCAATTGACATAGTGGCCATTTTGCTATTACTTTATACTTGGTATAAACGGAGCATGACCACCTCAACTGCCCAGTATGAACTAGGAGCAAAATGACTGCTGTGTGAATGTCGATCTCAACTGTTTTGCTCAGTGCGTGCCTTCAATAGATACACTGTTGCAGGACTAGATGAACGGTAGTGGCTTGTTCATTTGTATTATTTGGTTTGCTTCCACTGTGCCTCATTCAAAACATGTAGGGTGAAAAATGTAATAAAATGTTGACCGTGTTTCTGTGGCTGTATGTTTCTCTCCCCCCTGTTCCCCCATCAACAAGCACTTCAGTGGTTGTTGCTTTGTACTAGATGTTTGTACTAGACGGCTATTTTTCTGATTGGATTTCTAAGGTAATTTTGAACATTTGCTATTAGGAATGTGTAATAAAACAAATTATTCTGTTCACGTGTCTTTGAGTGACTTTCATTTGTTGCAATACTGATGGGACGATTACTCTTATTATACATATGTTAGGCTTTAATGTCAGTGCCATTTTGCAATGTACATAGTCAGACTATGTACATTGCAAAATGGCACTTGATAAAATTGAACTGTTATCCGACCGACTGTGTGTGTGTGATAGTCATCTCCACAAATTCAACAGGAATTACTTTATTCAGTTCAAAGTCAACAGGTGTAAATCTTGAAAGATTTGCTTCAGGCATCGCCAACACCTGGCTGCCAGTATTTGCTCACAATATTAGATATTTTGTCCTGGAGCAGATCTTGGCATTCATCACTTCTCACTGTGCAGCCACAACACCAAATGGAGGTAAATGTATCCAGAAGATAATCCAGGCATAGTCTTTATACTATTTTGCCCCTTTCTTGGCCTGAAAGAAAAATAAGATTTATACATTTTCAGATGTATCTACCTGTATACATGGACCAAGGAATCTACTGGCCTGAATACTTACTGCATTTGTAAAGCAACTTTTCAGTGCCTCAAATTCCTTGGCACAAAGATTCCTCTTCAACTCCTCTTTGCCTGTAGTTGTGGCTGCGACACACTTCCCATACGCCGTTGCCTGTGTGACATGATGAAAATGATAGTGTAACGTGTTTTATTGATACACAAATGGACACGCATGGCTCAACTGGCTGCCACCATCTTAAACTTAACCAGAAAAAACTGCCACCATCTTAGAACGGAACAGTATATACATTTACATATAGGCCTATATAAACGTCATTATTGCTACACTCATGACATTGAAATAAGTATGTACCTAACACTGCCATCACAGTCAACATCCTGTATCACTCACCTCTCCTGCACATTGCGCAAACAGCTCTGGGAATCGTCTTAACTTTTCACGGCTGCGAGTCCAGACATTAGTCCCTGACATGGTGATGGCTATAGTTTTACGCAGTAAAACATAATTTGATAGAATATTCTTTTGATACACTTAAAATGTAATACTTCATCAAAGAACAGAGGAGACATCCTTCCTAATACATGGGCAGCGCCATATTGTTTACCCTGACAGCAGCGAAACGTTTGGATATGATTGGCTTAGTTTTGTGACAATCAAACGGTCCTATCCATTCATTCGCTAATGGGCGGCCTTACGCAAACGCTGAGGGCCAATACAATCACAGTTCCATACTGACTGTTGTACGATTGGTTGGCTGTCAGAGTCAGCACCAGCCTTCCTGGAACACACCCCACTTCGGGAAGAACAGATGAGCAGCCTCTTGGCATGAGGAAAGACATGAAAAATCATGGCAACATTTATGGAACGACTCACTTTTCTTCAGAAAGTGAGTAGTAGTATACATATTCACCCTAATAATAACTGAATACTATCTGCAGCTTAATAAATGTGTCATAATAACGGCTTAACCTCTTTTAGGCTTCATAATTTAGCTCTTTAGCATAGCTACCGTGCAAGCTAACACGCATGTAAACACATTGAGCAATATCGGCGAGTGACTAAGTTTGTTGTGGCAGTCTTATTAAAAAGGAATAAATAAATACATACTGTGTGTACATGTGTTCTCTACTTGTCAACTCAAAGCTGTCTAAGCAATGAATCCAGTCAGTCCTTGTCACGTTTGGGCAGATGCACTCTACAACCTGAAGGTTTAGGATCTGTATACTGACTATCTGTTCCTTCACCAACTCAAGGTGCCAACTCTGATGAAGGCCACAGCAGATGATGAACATCCCTGTCCTGGCTATCTCTTCCAAGATATAGGAAGTATCCTTTGGCTGGTTTGTTTGTTCTCCTTCCCCACTATGTACAGTACCCCCAATCTATTAGCAACACTAGATTATTTTTTATAATGGTTTGAATCTAGACGTGCAACACCAGCCATTCACAGCTCATTCATCCAAACAGAAAAGTCCTATTTACTTGTATTAAATTAGTTGAAGTTGCTTGGCAACTTTTCTAGAGCAGCAGTTCTCAACTCATTTCATGTTGAGACATGAATTTTGCATTGACCAAAGAAGTCTGGGCCCAGGATGAAGAACACCAGTGATGGCTGGTGCACTGTCTGTAAGCACTGTCTGTAACATCCTTAACCATCCTGACACTAGAAATGGCCAATGAGTCATTGGGCTGTGGTCAGTGTTTGTTGGAGTACCTGCTAGGGAGACTGCAGGTGGAGTCCTGTCATGTTAAACTCAAGGTGAGGGAGCAGGCTTGGTCGAGCTGAGAGCAGTGTCGTCATTTCCTTGGGTGACATCTGTCAAAATGTGTACCTATTCTAAAACTCTGAAATCGCACTTGAGTGTTTTGTATGTTTATAGTGTGAAGTATGAAGTGGCGTATACATTTCTCACATAATACTGTATGTAAATGAATGAGTAATATACAGTAGACTTACTAGAGTACAGAGTGAGTCAAAAAATATTGTGACCTTATTGTATCTTGTTGCCTTCTGCTCCACACGCCCCTTTTCCTATTTCCTTCTTTCTCTTCTCTTGTAAAATGAACTATGGAACTATTAGTCACCTGTCATGCGTATTCCGTCGGTGCACTTATGATCTGTTCTCTATATTGTACTAAATATGTATCATCATATGGATTTTATAGCTATTATCCTACCATTCCAATATTGGAGCAACAGTTTCTGCTTCTGTTGTTTCAGGTGCTAAAGATCTTTGTCCACCTGTGCGGTCATGGCTCTAATAATTTCCTCACAGAACTCAGAAGGAACTCCACCTTCATCCAGCAGGCATCAGGTTAGACTGTTAGAGGCAACCTAACATTAGACCCATTTGGCTTTGTTTTTAACTCTGGGGGCAGCACCTCCTTTTTTGTGTAGAAACAGGACATTACATGTCATGTTCAGGGCATGTTCAGGACACCGCCATGTTAATTTTCTTTGTTGCTGTGTTTTGTGCTATCCCAAGTTTACAGTGGTCCCCCTGATCCCATCCATGGCACAGCTCTGTACCAGATAGTTAGAAATACAGCACAGGTGAATGCTCAAACACATCATCACCAGTGTCACTCTCAAACACACACACACACACACACACACACACACACACACACACACAACCACACAGCCCCAATCAAATGTTGCTACTGTCTGTTCACAGGAAGTGGCCAAGTTGCTTTTCACAGATTCAGTCGCCATCAAGAGCATCTCACCGTGCACCCTGGCAACCCCAACTATGGGTGAGGAGTGCATACCACAACAGTGATACTATCCCTCACTGCATACAAACTTTGAATGACTTTTCCCAGACATCTGTCCACTGAAAAATGTGACTTAAATTACTGTGTAATAAACAACGTAGAGGCAGAGGGCGAGAGTGAGAGAGAACGAGGGGGTAATAAAAGAGAGAGTCAGACCACTGAGACCAGACGAGCTTGAGCCAGACAGACTAATGAAGGTAGCCATTATTGTTTTGTAAACGGAATGTGATCATGGTTGTCTGTGTTTCTGCTAAGGTATGGGCTCAGCATCTGTCCACAAGTCAGGAATGCAAGGTTTTGGATATAGTCCAGGGAAGCAGGGGACAGGTGAGTAACAGGATGGCAGCATTGAGTTTGATTTCCACAAATAATGCATGTGTGTTTTCAATAGTAGAGTAGATGCAAATGCAAGTACTATTTACTTTACTAGTAGTCATATTTGCAGCTCCATTTTTGCAGAACTTACAAAAAAGCTTTTGATTTCCAACCACACTCCAAGCCTGAATATATTGAATATAATACAGTTAAACTACATTAAAAAGATATAACACCAGAGATACAGTGCATATGCGGAATGCCCCTCACCTCTGGAACTCCCTCCCCCCTGACATCAGAAACATGGACTCTATCACCATTTTCCAAACTCACCTCAAAACCCACCTGTTCAGGCAGGCCTATGACTCTGCATGACCTGTGTCTTCTGCTGCAACTGCAAGCTGTGTTTTGTTCTGCTTTTAACTGTGTTTTTGTGCTGTTTTTAACCTGTACGGCGACCTTGAGTGCCCTGAAAGGCGCCTTATAAATAAAATGTATTATTATTATTATTATTATTATTATTATTAATGTAGCCTGTTCAAATGACCCTTTTAACACATACAAAATATGTGCAAACATGGCTATTAAAATATGTGCAAACATGGCTATGAAAATAACAGACATTGAGAAGGACAAGCCCCACCAAACCTAAAGTCAGACTCTTTGATGTTTCTACATGACAGGCAGTGACACCCTGCTGGATAAGATCCAGAAGGCTGCGGAGGTGATGGCCAGTGCCGTACTTCCCCCGATGGAGCACCAGGGCATCCGTCTCCACGACAACAACTACCGGGCAGTGGCGGCTCCCTCGGCGCCCATCGAGGTGGCGGTCCCGGCGTGTGCCTATAACTTGCCTACCCGCAGGCATAAAGGTCAGACATTATTGTATTTGTAGCTGTTGGCGGCCTGTGCATCCAGTACAGTGTGTTTGTCAAGGACCTGTCACTCCCTGTCTATTCCGTCACTCTCCTACACCATATAGAAATAAACCTCTTTGGTTGTTGCTGTAGTTTGATTAATCAATCCAATAGGAAAGCACTGGAGTGCATTGGTACATTGGTGTCTTCTTCAGAGTAAGACTCAAAAGCATTGGAGTTTCAGCATTTTGAATAACCCTCCCTTGGCTGAAAGGGGAAGGCGGGACTGGTACCACATCAACACACAACTATTGATTTGGTGCGAGGGAAGGAATTGGCGATAATGGTTCCTGCATCGGCCCTCCCCCTTCAGCTGATCCCATCATCACACAGTATTAATTTAATGCAGAAGGTTATGTGTGACATTCCTCTGTTAGCCGCTGTGTCCTCATTTGTGTACCCCTGTTCTTCCTAAGTTACCAAGCGATGCCCGGGACAGGTGGGCGGGGGCTGGGAGGAGATTGACAGCGCCAACAGCTCCTCTCACAACTCCACTCTGGACAACGCCGCCAATAGCAGGGCCTCTGTGGGCAGGAGCAGCAAGTCGGGCGGCACTGGCAGCCAATCGGACGCCAGCAGAGAGAGCAGTGGTGACCTGTCAGAACGGTGAGTCAGCAAATTGGACCTGTTGAATCATAAGGTCTAGTTTTAGGTGCAGTTGTCTGCTGTTTCAGGTTCAACCAGCTATGGCTGCAGATGGTTCTGGTGAACATTTAGGGGCACGAGTTAGGGTTTAAGTGTCTTGCTCAGGGACACTTTGGACACCTGGCCCGGGAGGTTAACCAGTGACCTTCGGATTACCAGACTGCCTCTCTACCCACTAAGCTGCGGGCGCACCCTTCGTCGCAAAAGTATGAATCAGGCTTTAGACACCTTGGTTGTTGCTGAGTCTCCTTATCTTTGTCACTTTCTCTTTTATTCTGCTCCTACACCTCTCTCTTCTCTTTTCTCTCTCTCTCCTGTCTCCAGGGTGGAGGCCATGCAGTTGGGAGACTGTGGCCAGGAGATGGTGCTGATCAGCAGCCTGACTGAGGGCTCCAAGGTCTTTCTGTCCAGAGAAGAGAGCCAACACTTCATCAAGGAGTGAGTTCAATTAGTTGTCCCCAGAGCCCCCTTTGACATTTACATGCTTCTGGGTTTAAAGATGATCTCAAGATGAGAGGAGACCTGTAAAGGCCTTTGCATGCAGAGTCTGATGTGATATTCCTATTGGTCAGTGAGTGTTCTGTGTGTGTGTGTGTGTGTGCGTGCAAGAGGCTTTAACATCCAGTATAAAGACAACCTCTATCTATTCATTGTGACCTTCCTTTCCAAAGCAATGTATTGATATATTTTAGTTTTTTAATTTGGGAATTTTTCTTTTTTTTCCCCCCATGTTTGCCGAGAGCAGGTGCTCCACTCTTAACTGTGAGGTTGTGGTTGAGTTGCTTTCACGCAGACTTCAAGAGCCTTCAAGTACAGTTCAAATGGTAACATTTATCAGGTTTTCAACATAATACACGACATCACACAATGTATTGGTTAAGTATAATCTGTATTTAATTCCTCTTGTCCTTCAGAGGGTCTTGTGTGCTGTATCCTGCCTTATGACATCTGACCTCCTCTCTCTGGAGCAAATCTTTGGGCTGACCAGGTCGCGGCTGGTTTTGCTGAATGAGGGGCCCACTGGACCTGTGGCAAACAAAGCCACTAAGGTACAGTACAACAGATGGAATGACTCCCCTCTCCCATATACAAATATATGCTTTTGTATTAAAGAGAGGCGAATTGTCATATGATTGCAGCACTACAGTGATGACCCTTGTATTCATCAGTATGGTGGTTGTTTCATAAGGATATTGATCAAGGAATTTATGTGTACTAACCCTCTTTGTCAGTTGCTAGAGTACCAGTTAAATATCTTATCTAAAAAGGGGAAGTAAGAAAGACCTGAGTCAAAGATTTGATGAACATGAAACTGCAAGGGCAATATAATATGATACAAGACAATAACTTTTAGTGTTGGTTCTTCTTCCCTGTCTCATCTTACCAGATCTTGCGTCAGTTTGAAGCCCTGATGGGGGGACCTGTACATACTGCCAAACAGGGTAACGCACATATCAACAGCCATACGTCTACAGCAGACTCACCGCCCACGCTTGCATACCCAGCCCCTTTACTACCAACCCACACAGCTGCCACCTCCATTTCCAGCCACTACCAGGAGAGGGACCTGCAGTCGGCCGCTGGTGTAACTCAACCCCAAACTCCTCCACCTCTTCTGGTTGTAACTCAACCTCAAACTCCTCCACCTCCTCTGGACTTCAGCCACAAGGATCCCTCATCGGTGCTTGTGAATGATAATGAGGAGAAAATGTATTCGAGTCTCAGTGAAGAGACAGCTGAAAGCATGAAGGTGTCTGTATGGAATGGCGAGGCTCAAGCTCAACTTGTAAATCCACATCTTCCTACCGAAAAGGGCCTCTTCTCTCCCACGGAGACCCAGAATGAGCTGCCCTGTCCGGGCAAGCTGTCCCTATTCAGAGGTATGGAGCTGGTAAACAGGGGAAAGCCTCCTAGTCCCTGCCGCGAAAGAGAAGACTTGCCATCAGAGACGACCAGTACGCAAGAGAGGATTGGATATGGGATGGAGGGTTCAATGGTGGATTGCTCTGACAATTTGACAAACTCTCCTCTTACCTGTGATGTCACATCCAACAGCAACCAACCAGTATCAGCCTTCTCATTTCTCAACTGTTGACAGTGATTTAAAACTGGACGTGCTCTGAATACATGTGTTTCTGGATAGAAGCTTGTTGTCTGGTTCACTTTGGTAACCAGCTTAACACATTCTCAAAGTCATATGGTTAAAGCAATGGAGTTGGTGTTTTTTGGGTTGTTTGTTAACCATATGAAGTCTAGTGTCCCTATTCTGGGCTCGAATATACAGTTGGTGATCAGTCTGCGAAAATAGCCGATTTACAAACTCACATTGTATTGTGAGCTTGTACAGTATCGGCTTTGTCCAGCGAAGAGATTTAGTATACAGCAGTGTTTCTCAAACCTTTTAATTTCAAGGACTCCCATAGTGCAGTTTACATTTGCACTCTCAAGAATTACAAAAATGTATAAAGATTAAATTGGACAACCCCCTCAAGGAAACCTGAGGGTCCCTGGCTCATTTGTCCGACCCCTAACCATAACTGCACATGGACGCCACGGGGTGATTCTTAACCGGCTACGTCGTAGTCCTCTTCCTTGAGAGGCAGGACTACTGTATTGTAATCACGAGCACGTGGTCCACCAGCTGAGATATTAGTAGTTTGTCAGACTATGTTTAATTTCTTGTGAGTTCTACCATCTGGAGTTACAGGTTAACGTTTCTTTGTCTCAGGATTCCTTTTAAGTAACTATGGTTACTGTTTATGCCTCTTCAGCACAGCCAAAACCTCTCTGAGGGGCTGTCTCTTGGTTCGAATTTTGCACTATAATCACTTTTCATAGGGAATCAGAAACCTACAGTCCAGAACTGTATTCCGCTATTTTTTAAACTAAGATATTAATTATATTAATTATGAGTGTAGCTGTTTGAGTGTTGACTTATACATATGTATACTTTCAATCATAATTATTTACCATTGAGTTATTGTAGGGTGCCTAAAACATCAGTGGAATATTGTAGTCTAGTAAAAAAGAAAAGAGTGAAGTGTTGAGTTTACATTGTTTTTAAGTTGCTGCAGCAAGCATTGTGGGAAACAATATAAATGTCATTGCAAATTTTAAATGATTGCTCAACTGAAAAGCCATTCAATATATTTCAATTTCATATCCGTTCACTATGCACGTCATGTCCCAAATTGCAGTCTGAAACAGCAATGTAACCTGGAAAGAACAGTCACACAAGTCATGACTGGATGTGTTACATTTTCAACCCGAGCTAAGCTATTGCACATGTACAGTATGAGAATGCTGTGTGATAAAAATGCTGTTTACAGCACCACTGTACTTTGGAATTAAAAATGGTACTCCATTGGGGAATAATAGTGGCATGAAATTAACAGAGCTGACGTATTTTCAAAACCAACAGTTATTCTTGATCACAAAAAAATCACAAAATATTAAAATACTAATATTTTCACAAATCCTGATAATTTTGTTTTATTTGCAACACAGTGTTTGGTCTTACTGCACAGGCCATCAACCAGTATGAGGAAAGCTTTGAACACGTACACACCGTGTAAAAACAGTTGAAGAGTAAACAAGGATATTATGAAAATGTAACCAGGCGGCCTTCATATTTGTCAAGGAGCACTGCGTTCTTGAATACACCCCCTACTACAGTAGAGCCACAAACGCCAGTATTTGCTCAGAGTGCTAAAATTAGCTAGGTTCTAATTTGAGGTTGGATATTGTTGGTGGGGCTCATGACTGATTTGTGTTCCCTTACCCTGAACCCACTGGCCTTTCCACAACCAAACCTTTTAAGACTAGTTCATCCTTTGGCGAAGTGTTTTAAAGCGCAAGTTGAAAAGAGATGCCTGCTTGACAATAACTTATTTTCAGCAAGTGACACAGTAGTACAACAAAGCATAAATTAGGTTTTAATCAGGCTTAAGTACTGCTAGTATTCCTTAATCACTTTGGTTAAGCCTGAAATGTGCTCTAGCTTTTTGGAACAATTCTCCCCAAGGAGAGAATTGGTCAGTCTTCACTCTCCTCTATGAAGGGGACAAGCAAATACTAACAGACATTGAACATGGCCCACATACACATTTCTGCATACGAAAACAAACGACTTGCCTGGTTTGGAGTAAATGGAGGGGGATGTGGTTGAATAAAGTGCTTTGCTTTATTTTAGTATTGCAAGCACTTTGGAGCATACACACAAACGTTTCTCATAGATAGCACCATGAAGATGTTCACGCACCGACACATGTAAAGAGAATGATACTCCTTTGTAAAGTGCATGGGGCGCACACATACACACACACACAGTACACATCGACACTGCACAGATTAACCACAGTTGTCAGGCCATGGACAGGGAGGTGTGCTTATGGTCTTGACACATTGTATGAAGTGCAAGCTCCCCACCCCAACATCTCCCAACACATCATTACTCCGAGTCCTCACCCATCCCAAACATGTCTCTTTTAAGATATTGAAGACGGGAGTCCACTAGTGCCAGGTGTGGTCAGGACTGATGAGCGAGGGACAAGGTCAGCAGAGAGAGACAGGTTAGGGGTCACGGTCACGTGGAACCTGGTTGCTCTCTGGTCTGTAGACTGTTGAAATGGGCCTCCCTCAGGACTCTGTTGATGTGGTGGTAGGAGTCACTACTGCTGCTACTGCCGTCACCATGGAAACCCTGCAGTGAGGCGCTGGCGGAACCTTCAGGCTGGGGGCTGAGGGAGTTCTGGGAAATGCAGTTCTGTCCCTGACCGCAAAGACTGGTGCTGGCCGAGGCTGCTCTCTCTGGACTACTGATCCCACCGCTGCTATCACTGCTGGAGGAGTGCTATGGCAGAGAGGGGACACAAACTCAGCTGTAGAACTGGCTTAAGCTTCATTTATACTCCATCGCACGATGGTGTCGCTTGCTGAATTGAAAAATATTTCAGCAAGCGACACCATCATAGCATGGAGTATGAATTGTGCTTCATGATGATTATTTGCCTGTAAGAGTCACAGAGGCAAGCTTTGAATTGTAGTGCTGGCTTCATTGACATGGCTTTGTGTGATTTCATTCATTGGCTTTGTGTGACTGTAGCAGCCAGGTAGACACTGACCAGTGGCATCATAACAACAAAGCCAGGCTACTTGCTCTGACATCTGCATGAAGGTCGCTGCGTTAAATATGACTTGCGTTGTGGGTTGGCAACACGACATAGCTTGCACAAAGGGTGGGAACAGTACCTCCGAACATAATGTGTCTTTGACCAGGATAATTGGGAGAGATTAGAACATGATTCACAGAGTCAAAGAGGAAGATAACCGACTCAGTCTTACCTCTGAATCCCAGACATCTCGTCCCAGGTCCGACACCAGAGTGTCATTAGACCCTCCCGACCTCTTGGCCTGAGGGTTCAACTGCTGCTCCTCCTCGTTGTCACCGACGCGCCGACGCTTCCTGTACAAACAGCAGCCGTGAAAGAAGATAAGAGAGAGTGAGACACGCAAATGAATATGGGAGAAAAAAAAAGATAAGACAGTAAATGGGAGGGGGGTTGAGAGCTAGATGCAAGTGTGGAGAGAGAGAACCAAAAATAGCACAGGCTTCTCCAGCAGTTACAGACAGACAGTAGAGTACATGATCAAACATGTGCTGCTGCGCACATTATCAGTTTTTGACATAACATACTGATAAGCCTGCATTAGTCATTTCATTGGTGTGTTGTTCATCATGAACAATCATTAATAATAGATCAATTCGAATGACGCATACCGTAGCTTATAAGCAGAGGCATACCAAGCTAAAATACTCATATTCTGCATCGGTGAAGCAAGGGGCAAGCCAAGGGGCAAGAACCCCTGTCCACCGACATTTACCTACATTTTCTTTTCTTGAATGTATGTAACATGTTCAGCTAATTGCTTGCGTCAAATGTCAAGGGAGAAAATTCTGCTCAGTAAACATAATAAGCCAAATAATAATGTGATATATTATAGTGTAAAATGTATTGACGAGTGGTATAGTGAGTAATCTGTGTATCCATCCATATCTTTTAAGGTGTTAGTTATTTTTTTATAAGGGGGGTACTGTGAGCCCAGATGTCAGGGAGCCCAGTATTTCTATTCGTGCCTTGCCCCTCTAGCTGATTATAACAGATCTATTCATCATGTTACCTCACTTACCTGTTGTCAGTCAGCATTTTGGGCATATCTTGATGTTTTGTAGGCTTGGCAAGAAACGTTGACAGTGACACTCCCTGTATCCCTCCCTGGGCCCGGATCGGGTTGATATATCTCCTGCCTCGCAGCTTTCGCCAAGAACCAGAAAGAAATTCTAGTAGTACAGCTGCACCACCACCAGCATGTCGCTGGGACTCCGTATAACAAGACCACACTGTAAGTGTAATCTCTTACTGGTTGTTACTGCAGCCAAACCCCAGCTTGTTCAAGCACAGCCCTGTCACAGATAGATAGCAAAAAAGCTGGTTACACTTCAGAAATGACAATTCACCAAGTCCAAGGCAGCCAGAGCAGTCTCTGCAGTACTGCTATGGACGGTATGGTACACACGGCTGTCAGCAAGATAGCTACACCTCGTTACGTAATGAAATCTCCAGGAAATCCACCTACGACAGTACAAGGCTACAAGCAGCAAGGCAACAAGCTATCACCAGCGAAGCTAACTTGTTAGCCACATTACTCACACACGTCTTCCGCTTTCGTATTCCGACTGTTGACGGCTGTTAACGGCTGACACGAGACGATACATTCAAATAAAATAAACCATTCAGCCGTAAGACTATCATTGTTACTATTCAGAGGTGTCCTCGGCGTAATCCCCGAGCCAATTATTGTGGAGGCTAGACGTCACGAAAGAACAACTTTCTTTCTTCAAAGAGTTAACGGTTCACTTCAAAGCTAAGCATACCGGCTTTGCCCTGCTCGCAGCTGATTCTTTCTGTTGTTGACATCATGACGTTCAATGACGTTGGGTGACGATCTGACCAGCACGCGGAAGCCACTGAGTTACATCGAACTGTTCTGTGTGGCAGTCGTACTAACTCGTAAGTAAAGAAGACGGCAAGGGGGTTTGTACGTTTGTTTAGTGTAGTCACTTAGGTCAGGTCACACTAGCACAAACTCAAAGGAAAAGAGGGCACTGTTTTTCCTATATCTTTTGACGCTGGGTTCTCAGATTGGCCAGAGACCGGGGAATTCCTAAAACAGCGACCCCTAGAGTAGTCACATGCTTCAGCAGTTTGCCAATATTGTTCTAATAAGGGTACTCAATCAGCGACGTACATAGGACATATGCCGGAATATTGTGTGGGCTCCTGGAGGTAAAACACAGTCTTTATTATAGTTTTGTAACAATTTCCCCGAGTACTATTACTAATTGCAAACAGACGGCAGTTCAACCTGAAAATGTATTGACTGCGCAATACAAAGATGACCACAAGGCTACATGTATACTACACGTGTCAGATCAACTAGCATTTGTATACCGGTAAATACACTTGACCGAACTGACGTATTGAGAAATTCTGCTGTTGGAATTTACTATTCCCACTCTTTGCCATTGGCTTAATTTATTTTCCAACTGGCACATAGGATTAGATTAGATTAAATGTTTTGTCACTGCGGAGAGTATACAAATACTTTGACAATGAAATGAAGAGTGGCGTCTAGCCAGAAGTGCAATACAGTAATGCACTAATGCAGCAATGAGATAATAAATACAGAAAATGTACAGTATGTACAGTAATATATACAGAATAATGAATAAATATAATAAATAAGTAATGAGTATGTTGGTAGAACCAAGTATAATGTAGATAAGATATATGAGAAGAACAGTACTCTGTACAGTGCGAGCAATGCATGATGAAGATAAATATATATATATATATAAAGATGAATATAAGATAAGAGTTATATGTTTAACTCTCATGAGCATTTCATGGGGAGTTGAGCCAGGCCATGAGACAGCTAATGTCAGGTAATCAGTTACAGATGCAACCAATGCCATGCATATATGCAGCTGTGTTTTGATCATATGACATATGATCAGTTCAACATGGCTCTTATTCTGTATTCTGTTAGGCTCATTTGGAGAGGCAGGTGTCCAAACTGATCTGTATTTGGAGTGGCTCAGAGAATACTGCCAGGCTTTCTTCTATGGACTAGCAGTGAAGCTGTTGCCCCCGGTTACTGTGACTGAGACAGGATGTTCTTTCAGGGTGAACAGCAACTCACACAACCTTCAGATCCTTACAGGTAAGCACTTTGTCACCCTTTTAACACGTGGCTAGCCTGTTTTCTTCACGTTCTGTTATTGTGCACATTAACAGTGTAGAAAGTGGAAGCAATGAAAAAGATTGCAATTGCAAACTATAAAGCTAGCTTCCAAACAGGCTGGCTGGACGGTTTAAAAGGGTACACCGCACACCCATAGCTGCAGACCTATGCTCATATCTCCAATATTTTGCACAGAGACCAAAAACACCAAAGTTTCGGACAGACTAGGATCCCTTCTTCATGGTAAAGGGATCTGGTGTGAGTGACATTAAATAAACAGATGAGACCCATTGCAGATCAGCCAGGTGTAACCACTCAATCAATCCAAATAAAGACGAGTACTGTCGACCAGTACTGTCGACGGATGTACATCAATTCAAGTTCTTAATGTCACACAAAGTTATAACAGATCCAATTCATACTGTATGTCTATCTATACAATCAAATAGCTACAAAAGAAAAGAACCACAAAAAATAAAACATGAATTATCCAACTCCAACATTGTGAGAAGACATTTACAGAATCCATGAAGCCTTTCAAAGGAAACGGGATGATTAGCCTCTACAAAGTGAGCAGCAACTGGATACGTGATGTTTTTACACCTTATGGTGCTACGGTCCTCCACAAAACGGACTTTGAGTTCCCGTTTAGTCATGTCCACTTACCACATGGGAAGGTCACACAAATAAATAACACCAGCTGAGCGGTGGTACATGTAATTACAAATAGTTTTTTCTTTGTTTGAAATCATGGCATTTGTGGGTTAAATTGCACTGAGCACATACAGCTATAATTACTTTTGGGGATCAGTGTCATCACCTATCCAGCAACCTGCAATGGGTCTCATCTGTGTATTTAATGTCGCTCACACCAGATCCCTTTACCTTGAAGAAGGCAGCATAGTCTGTCCCAAACGTTGGTGTTGGTCCACAAACTCCACAATAAAATATTGGCATCGTCTATACTACTTGATATTTTAGCTTGCAAACAAGACCATGATTTTACCATCTTCTCAATTCCAGGTGATCTCCTGAACTTTTTGGAGAACAGGAAGCCAAAAGATGCTTTCTGTATTGTCGGAATTAAAATGATTGACCTCTATCCCAAAGACTCCTGGAACTTTGTCTTTGGACAGGCTTCACTCAGTCATGGTGAGCAACCTAAACTACAACTATGTTTGTTCTGAGACCTGGAACAAAGACTGTTGACCACAGCAGTTAGGATTACTGCAACGCACCCTCCTGAGACGCTTCTTAATATATTCAAAGCCTGCTCTCTAATTAATCTCCTGCTATGGGATTAGCACAATGTTGCCACAGCAAGACATAAACACAACGTGGACTCAAGTGTTTTTTTGCCTCTGGTAACAGGCCACAGTCATGCTGCTAGAGTGCAAGTGTATACCCTTTTAATTCTAGCTTAATCTGAACTAAATATGGCCCCAGCAGGGCTCAAAAGTGTCAGTTTCCCCCATTAAAATAAAACCAAAATATTGATTTGCCTTTTTCTAATCTTCCCTTCAGAGAAAGGCATTCAATGTATTCTCAAAAGAACTTCCACATGGTGCTTGAGTCTTGCTTGTCCAATGGTAGTCTTATCTTATTGTCTTGGGTGACGACTCAGACTGACAACTTTAGTTGGGTTTGGCACTTTGGCTCTTATTTGAAAAACGAATGAAAATATGACCAAACATTTACTGTGAAAATTGGTGAAGGATCAGCATTAAGGTTCAAGGTTTCTTTATTTTGTCTCCCAAGGGAGAAATTTGTCTTGGACCCCAAGGACCCGCCCTGCAGCATACAGATACAGATACAAGACAATACAACAAAGGCACACAGTGACATGTACAACATTAAAAATCCACACACCAACATACCTAGTGCAAAGGTATATTGTGATTGACAGAGGGACAAAGGAATGCTTGTACCTATTATATTTGCACGCATGGACCTCGTACCTCCTACCTGATGGCATTAGCCGATACTCAGGGTATAGTACATGGGAGGGGTCAGACACAATTTCCTTAACCTGTCCAATGGTGGCCTGCATTATATTCAGTTTTTTTTCATATAGACCAGGGTAGGGACAGGACCAGAACTGGTGACCTTGTCACTGTATGACACCAGATGGCGCTAAACTCAAATGAATGGAGAGTTTTTAACTTTATGTTAATAGAAACCCTGTGTTCTGTCTGTTGTGTTCACTTCAGGGATGGGTGTTTTCAGCTTTGCCAGGTATGATGACAACTTCTACAGAAGTTATGCTGGAAGATTGAAAAAAACAACTCAAGCCAAAGCAGGGGGACTACTCTGTGTTTGAAGACTATTATACACCCCCCATCAGCACTACTCTGCTCCTACGATCCTGTAAGGTTTGTTGTACATTTTTGGTGAACTAAGAATTGACGTTTTGCACAGCATCTTATCTCACTCCTAATTACCCTAGTTCACATTGACCACTGTGTTAATTATACAGTAATGTGTGCTTATTCCACAAGGCTTCTAATCAATGCCATCTGTGTAAATCATGTATAAGAATACACTAGTAGTTGTAATCATATTGTCTATCCAGACAATGGCCCATGAGATTGGCCATATGTTTGGAATATGTCATTGCCAGTGGATGAACTGTGTCATGCAAGGGTCTAACCACCTGGATGAGTCGGACCGTCGTCCTCTGAACCTCGTTTACTTAATAGTAAATCACATAATGTGAGCACCATTGAACCTATCAACCATTTTCTTGCTGTGTGAAATACTGTCCCCCACCCAACTGCACAGTAACTAAGTACTAGCATGGTAACTCAATTACAATGCAGATTTAGGCCATCCCTGAGCCATGTGAATAGAGAGTTTTGACTACGCCAGTCCAAAATGCATTGATTATCACATGATTCATGTAGAACTCAGAATTATACACTTTCAATTGATTCAGATCTGATGATAATATACAATCATATTCTTTAAATGTCTTAGCTCCTAGTGTTGTTGTTTGGGTATTTGCCACTTTTCACTACTAGCACATACAGTAACGTGAAATTCACCTTCTGCATTTACCTTTTGCTGCTAACTTCCCAGAACTACTGTATTTAGAGGCTGTATCACATCAGATTGCTCAGAATCATAAGATGATTGTTGAGTCAGACACCAACCCATTTTGGGCGGGAACCCCTTTTGGTGTTTTAAACATTATGTTATAATTTAGCTATTGAAAAATAGCAGATCTACAAGCTCATAGTGTGCCACTCTGGCGCGCTACGAGCTTGTAGCTCTGCTATTTTAGAAAATTCGTGAAAATATATATTTCAGAAACCTGGAGGATTTAGAAGATCTTTTTGAAATTTTGAGGTCAGGCCTTTTGGTGTTTTACCCCCTCAGGCCGGGAACCCATTTTGGGGTTCTGGTCAGTATGTACAGTATTCAAAAATGTTAAATAATGATGCTGCTATATAAATATTTGAAGTTTTTCAGAAAACATAGGTCAGGATATAGAGGCGTTTTTAGAATCGGCCTCAGGCCTAAATGGGTTAATAAGAACACAGTTCAGGGAAAGGCAGTAAAACACCTAGACTACATGGATGTACTTAGTTAGAATAGGCACTAGGCATCATCATCAGCCAGAGCCATCCATCCTTGCCATTTCTCTCTAGGATTGGTAAATGTGCTCAAAGTGTACTTTACATTGTCAGCAACTTTGAGGACTTCTTGATGCTGTTCTCTTGTTCAGCTCTCCCTTAATGTCCCTTCATTATTAAAGCCATTGGGAAGACCTGGTCAAACAAAGTTCAAAAGGTAACCTTAGGTTAAACAATATCATTGTTCTACCCATCAGGTCTTGCTGTGGTGGATGGAGGACGAACAGAGTGGAGCGGTCAGCCCAGCCCAGTCCACTGTACCTCAGAGTGCAACCCACTACACTAAGCCCACCCAGGACTTTGAAACCTCCAGACTGTGGATATAATGGAGGACAATAGAAAAGTTAAGAGTAATATAATTAACTACATAATCCATATTATACATAGGCCCACTCCATTTTTCTCTCTACACCAAATATCTTTGCTGAAAAGGGCCAATCTACAACCTCACGTGTCCTTCGCGACACATTATGAGCATATAGAATAGAAGATGTACTATTTTCAGAATGTTTGCCCCAGAATAGCGACACTATGGTATGGTTCATGTGGTTAATTATGAAAAGCAAAAGTGGTTCTTCTTGGCTCTTGTCCTCAAATAATTTCCTGACTCATTGCTTACATGATGATGTCAAGATTTACTAAGGACTAGGCCTCAGGCACTATTTACTACTGTTTGCTAGTAATTCTGGTCATATATATAGGAATTGAAGACTAATCTACAGTTGCACACCACATGGTGGTACTTGTTCTGGTCAAGGTCACATCTATATCTACAGTGGGTAAAATGTAAAAAAAAATATGGCCTAAACTGAAACAAGCAAACCCACTCTGGAATCAAACCTGAATTGAACAAACATTGCAGCAATGAAACACAATTATAACACTATTATAACTGGTGTGATATGATGAAGAGTTGTAGCTAAACGGCTATTTCGCGAGACTCAATTTACATTTTTATTATTGTGAATCAATACATTACATATATTACAAAAATATCCCAGTGTGATTTTCATTCATTTGACATCTGGACGGTTTGAAAAGAATACAAATAAATATCATCACATTGTCCACAGTGCTTCAAGTTGCTATGATAATGTTTCCCAGTATATTTTGTGTTAGAGAATCAACACAAATATTTCTGCAGCAATGTGAATTACATGGTTCTACTGAGGCTGGTTGTCACAGTACGGATCAGCTGCAGATTATGAGGTAATCTATTTTCAGTGTTGCTGACACTTAAAAGTGTCAAAAGGTTAACTTAGTCACACAACCTTTTTGACAAATTACATATTTTCAACAGACTGGTGTGTATCTTTCGGTCACAAATTGGTTGTATGAATTAGCCCTAATTAAGCATGCTCTTTTACACATTGCATGACTTTGGTTTAATTTTAAATGGTTTAGTGTATGTGGCACAGCAATATCTGTATAACTGTATTATGTATACCACCTAATCACTTTCAGCTACTGCTGAACGCTTCACTATCAAGGTTATGTGCCCTGCAAATACAGAATGGCGGCCTACTGTCAGGACTTATTTGTGGGGATTAGAATGAGTGAAAGGGAAGGTGTATAAGACAGTAGTGGGACCAGGTATGCTGTATGGCTTGGAAACCGTGGCACTAACAAAAGATTGTAGGCGGAGGTGGCAAAACTGAAGATGCTACGATTCTCATTAGGAGTGACATGACAAGGAGGGACAGGATCGGGAATGACAAAATTAGAGGGACAGCCCAGGTTGGAAGGTTTGGGGATAAGGCAAGAGAGGCAAGGTTGAGATGTTTGGACATGTGTGGTGGAAGAGGGATGAGGGGTATATTGGGAAGATGCTTAAGATGGAGCTGCCAGAGGGAAACAGTAAGGCCTAAGAGGATGTTTATCGATGCAGGGACAGAGAACAGAAACGGATCCGCTGTGGTGTCCACTGATTGAAATTAGCTGAAGGAAGAAGCCCACTACATATAGAAGGCTGTTACTGTTACAAATAATCTCTAGGTCCATGTTGTGATAGAAAGGCTCCCAAAATCCATCTTAAAACTCTGCCACAATGGTCTCTCACTGTCTATATGTTTATATGGTCTTGGTCCATATGATATGGTCCATATTCATATGGTCTGTGCACCACCTTACAGCAGTAGTCTTCACATAGACCTCTGTCTTTTGGCTTGACATCCTTGTCATACAACAAGCTACACTTTTTGCTTCAAGCTGAGCTAATAACTGGGTGATTATTTCCTGTCTCCAGCTTCTGGTTCTGGTCCAATTCAACATCCACCTCCAGGTGATCCTGTGGGCTGTCTCTTTCTTGGTCCTGTGTCTGCTGCTCTCTGCCCTGTTCCACTGAGTCCTCTTTTGCTGCGGAGCGTTTCTGGGCTCTCCTCATGCAGGGCAGACCTCTCTTAGCAGGCCGTACAAAAGCCAGGAATATGGCACCCACACCCATGCCCGCTGCACAAGAGTAGAATGCTGAGCCATAGTTCTGTGTTTCATCCACCAGGAAACCTTGAGACAGAAAAGTACAGTATATTTATAGTGTTAACATCAGAATACAACTATACTATTGGAATCTATCAAGTAGTTATCGGTAAGTAAACCTGATAAAACATCACTCTTACCTCCCAGAGGTGGCCCAGCCAGGCCAGCAAAGCTCTGTATGAACACGTAAACCCCAGCAGCTGAAGACATCCTCTCTATTCCCACAACGTCATCCTCTGCCAGCATGGGGATGTGAGTAGGCGATATCGTCCCCATAAAGAACCCGAAGAAGGCACAGCACACGGCTAGGCCCCAGAACTCTGTGACGAAAGTGAAGGCCACTAGGACTAGAGTCATTAGAATGATACAACACAGAAGCACTAAGAGCTTCCTCTGTCTAAACTGATTCCTGCTCAGGACCCAGCCAACTGAGAGGCGTCCAAATACTTCAGCCACCGCCATGGTGGAGAGCATGTAGGCGGCGCGGTCACGCTCCACGCCGCGTTTCACGGCCAGCTCAATGATATACAGCGGCGGAGCGAAGAAGCCGAGTGTGGCAAACAGTCCAAAGAGTGAATACAAGATGAAGCTGCACTCCCTGAGAACGGAAAAGTCTAAAAGTTTAGGAGTCTGTCGAGACACCTCATCCCGCCCTCCCTCCCCTTGGTCTCTGCTTCCCTGCTCCTTCTCCACTTTTGTCTCGCTCCCTTCCTTATCGCCCACTGTCTGAATTTGTAGAGCCTCTAGCCTGACATTTTCAGGCGGTGAGGTCTTCTCTTGACTGTCTGCATCCCTCAACAACTGGACACCAGAGTCTCCAGAGCTCAGAGAATCACCTCCATTGTCCTGACTGGAGGCGATTTTTGGTTTACAGGTGCCATTCGACTCATCTGGTCTACTGAGGGTTTTCTGTTCTTCTTTGGGGGATAGATGCTCTGTTTCGGTCTCCTGGATTGCTCTGGGCTTTATGATGATCGGCCGAAGCAGGACTCCACAGAAGATAATGGAGCCTTGCAAAACGCCAACCACCACCATGGTGAATCGCCAGCCTTTGCGGTCTCTCAAGGCAGAGAAAGCTGAGGGGAGAAAAAATTATGAGTGTTCACTGAAGAAAACTGACATGGGAACTTGTCTTGACTTGTTTCAAAACATTTGTGACCTGTAATCCCTGACCCCTAGCCCCCAAAACCTACACGCTGAGAAAAAAAAGGTTCCCTACATGCTTTTTGTTGACAAACCAAAGCATGACTGGCAGCTGACGCCTGCAAACACTCACCGGGGGCGAGGGCAAACATGGCAAAGGACTCTCCCGTGGAGGCCAAAGATGTGACCAGGGCCCGTTTACGGTTAAAGTACTGAGACAGGATTGTGACAGTGGGCAGGAATGTAAAACAGTAGCCCAGACCTACAGAGAGAATATTAACAGATGTAATGGAATTAATCAACCGGACAAATTCACTGAGAACACACATTCTTACAAAAGCATTGTTATATTATACAATATACAGAGAGAGTACAGAGAGAGAATAATTTATAATAATAATTTTCTCCTCATTAAGTGTCACACCGACAACGTGCTCAGTTCAGAGTAAGATGGTCAATGATTTAACAATCCAATACCTGCAATTACGCCCGTAGTGATGTACATTACATCGATGGAGCTGGCAAAAGCAGTACTGATGGTTCCCACAGCGATTAACACTCCTCCAGTCATGACAACGGGTTGGAATCCAAAGCGAGTGGTCATCAAAGAGGAGAGTGGAGCTGAGAGCAGGTGGTGAACAACAGCTTGTGTTACATCATGTAAATCTATGATCTTCATAGATTTTTGTGTCTAATTTCTAAATAGCTGAATAAATTGCATTGCTGCTTCTATTGTACATACAGCATTTTTAACACACCTTTCAATGTCCCACCCATACTCTTATTTTGTTGGGAATTATATCATAAAGGCTGTAACAGACAACCGTGTGGTTAACCGTGCGCAAAACTAACAAAACAATGTCTGACAACACTCATTTGTTTTGCTTTTCAACATGATTAACACAGTATATTGAAACAACATATGTTACCACTTGCAAGTTGCAACGCATGTTGAACTAGCATATGTTCAGTCTCAGTCATTAGTCTCTCCCTCTTGCCAAATACATTTTGAATAGATTTTTAATGAAAAAATAGGAAGAAAATAAAAATAAAGCAAGTCTCCCCCTCTAACAACATAACCCTCTCTGAGCCTAAACTCATCTGCACTCACCTGTGAAGGTCATGACGAAGACGGAGATGGAGAAGATCCAGGACACTCGGCTGTTGCTCTCATTGAATTCCAGCATGAGGTCCTGCAGGAAGATGCCGAAGCTCTTGATGGTGCCATAGGTGAATGTCTCCACCACGAAAAAGGATATGGCCACGAGATACCCCCATCCTCCATCTGGGACCTCTGTGTACACGTTGGGGCCCAGGAGTCTCTTTCCTCTGAATTCACACAGCACCATGGCCGAGGCTGAAGGAGGAGAGAGGGAGATCGATTGGTTTCTACCCTTACGGCAGTTTTTTCTTCAGAACTACAGGCAACAGGTGCGTAAGAGAAGGCTGAACAATGTAAAAGAAAAAAACTTGCACAGAAAATAGTGAAAAATAATAGGAAGAATTATGTAAGTAAGTTCTCTCTCTTGCTCTTGACTGAAAAGTAGTTTTTTTTTTTTCTTTTTTTTTTTTTCATTTGAAGAGTGAGATTATTTTCTTTTCATTTGAAGAGCGTGAGATTATTTTCTTTTCATTACAATTGAAAAAAAAACTTCCATCTGTTTTTCCTTTTTTACGACGGGTTCCCAGATTGATCGAGCAGTAGACATTCTAGTTATCGAGGAGTATTACAGCTAGTCTTGGAAGTTAACTTATGCCCCTGAAACGTCCCTAAAAGGATCTTCTCCATCTGCCTCTTCAGACTCACCCCAACCACTGCACATCCGCACATCGCTTCTTATCACCCTTTGTTTTTTGATAGATGCTATGCTATTATGTTGGTCACTTGTTCTCATGGTTCTTTTAAGTTGTGTTCGCGAAATACTTCGCTTATGGGAGGTTTCGATCTGAGAAAGCGAGGTGCAGATATTCATTTATGAACTCACACAGGCATTTTATATGCACTGTGGGTTTAAGGCTCGTGACGCAGGCACCCAGCGCCTTAGGCGTATATAAGGCCTAGCTGCTGCGTCACAGGCCACTCGTTTTCCTTCTGCCACAGAGGTTGCATGATAACGCTAGCCAGTTATACTTTGGGCGATTCAACACTTCATAAACCGGGCGAGAGACAGGACTCAAGCTCCGTGAGGTTCCCTAGTAGTGTACTGGTTAGATTCATATCTATTTTTTAAAAGCAGAGAGAACTCTAAAGCTTTTCCTCGACGTTTAAATTAGTTTAAAACTCAGGAAACTGCTAATTTTACTACAAGCTAATTCGCGCGAGCGAAGCTACCTAGCATAGCTACTCTCACGGGCCTAACACCCGTCCCAGCTAGCTTAAACACACAGCTTTTTTCTCGACGTTAAACTGGTTTTTAATTCAGGAAAACTAGCTAATTCCAACAAGCTATCTTCCCGTTGGGAAGCTAGTTAGCCTTAGCTGCGCGGAATCACGGGCCTATTACCCGCGGCTCCGCTAGCTTATAGCTAACTTGAGAACAAAGGAACGGGTGAACCCGCTCTTTTTAAGATAGCCGTTCACTAACTGTGACGATAGCGAACAGAGGAACGGGTGAACCCTCTCTTTTAAGCTAGCCGTTCACTAAACTGTGACGATAGCGAAAAAGAAAACAAATGTCTAAGTTTGCTTCTACGAGAAGTTCGAGGGCGACAGACCCGACCCAGACCTGCCTCCTCAAAGGGAGAAGCAGGTCTGCGAAGGGCCTCCGCGCTCCATGCCTAGACAGCGGGTCGACTGGCCACCGTTAGCACGTAGCACACCAGTGCCGCGTGCTAGCGCGGCTAACAAAGACAACACTGCATCCTCCCGGGTCCCGATAGCCAGGGCCGAAACCCATGACTACGGGGCCTGGGGAGCGAAGCAGAAAATGACGACCCAGCCAAAGCAGCCAACTGAGCGGGGGAAGTTACACGCTATACGGCATATTACCGTAGAAGAGTTTCCCCCCGCTCCATTGACTAGACCGCGCCAGCTGCTAGTCAAAGCTGCAGTGGAGCCTCCCCCGAAGCGCGCAGCACACACTGTCGTGCCTAGGAGGATGGCTGACCGCAGAAAATATTTTTCTATTGTCCCGGGCTCGCGCATGCTCGCATTGTTCGACCAGGGAAGCCCTGCGACAACATGGAGACCGTGCCCCGCATCACTGTGTCATCACAGCACCAGCCCGACGGCCGCGCTACGCGAGCCCCAGGCTTTGCGGCCTTCCCTCTTCCCACTACTACATCCAGCAGAGAGTATAGTGGTCTCGAACCACAAACCAAACGTTTCAGTGGGAATGTACACGCAGTTCTGCCCCTGTGCAAACCCCTCAAACATGGTGAATGTGCATGATTATGTCACAAATGTGTATGTTTTTTAATTCAATAAAAAAGTAACACAAACATCTCACTCAACGCCGTTCCCCAGACCCACTGCTTCCCTCAACATTACAAGGTATGTACATTGTGAAGCTAGGTTTGTTTAGCTGTTTAGCTAACATTTAAAAGAGGTCGGGTTTAACAACCTCGTTGGATGGTCGCTGCCATCCTAGCATGCTTAGCATTACTAGTCAGGCTGCTTTCAGGGTGGACGACGGACACAGAGGACGCCCCGGGACCGCTGGCCGCTGCTCTCCTCCGCCCTACAAACGTTTCAGAGGGAATGTACATGCAGCTGCTGCCACTGTACAGAACCCCTCAAATGCTGTTAAAAATGTGCATAATTATGTCACAATGTGTATGTTTTTTACTTCAAAGAGTAACACAAAAACGAAAAACACAAGAACAACTTGAAACCTGACACAAGGGCATAAGCCCATACGTGGGGATTATAACCCGCCTCTGGGACAGTTTTAAAACTGTCCCAGGCCCGGGAGGTCACGCCCAATTATTTTTTCAATTAATTGAGAAATTAACGGCCTGTCTACTGATGCCATGCCTCTACACGCCTAGGCCACTAGAGTGCACCAGAGCCTCACAGACAGAACCTTCCCCTAGAACGGGGGCTTCTCCTCTCACGGCCCATACGTGGGAAATATACGAGAGCAGGGGTCAGGACGTACCCCTGAATCTCTCCTCCCTTCAGGGGTCCGAGTTAGAGGGTAGTGGTCACGGACCTCACCCTCAAAACCGCAGACTCTAAAGACATTTCAAAGCCGAAAATTGTGCATGCTACTAGCCTCTGTACCATTTTCTGCATTTGTTGTTAATGTGTATTCTCTGTATTTTTTTTATAAAATAAAAATATACATGAAACAAAAACACGAATACGACCTGTAGGCCATAGGCCCATACGTGGGGAATAACCACGCTCTGTGACAGTATTATACTGTCACAGGCCGGGTAAACTACGCCCAATTATTTTCTCACCTCAATGAAAGAATAACAGCGTTTAATGGTAATGCCTCTACGCGCCTAGGCCACTAGAGTGCACCAGAACCTCACAGACAGAACCTTCCCAGGAGGACGGAAGGCTCCCTATCACCCGTTAAAACAGGTGTGCAAGACCCCATTTGCCACACACACCGCGGGTGCGGGACAATACAGAGGGGACGTGCACGCAGAAATGCCTCAGCACAGGCCCCTCAAAAGAGCACGATCATGTGCTTCACATTCAGCATGTGTTAATGAGATAATCGCCACAGACAGTACTGTTTAAAGCAGCTCTCATTCTCTCATCTAAAAGAAGAGAAACATTTGTCCCCATGCGCTCAAATCGCTAGAGGGCACCAAAGCCTCACGGACAGAATCCCCTGAAACAGAAGGGGCTCCCTGTTAGGTCATCAAGCTCAGTGCTGGATACTGGGAACTCCCCATGATCATGCGCACTATAGCAGAGGGCTAAAGGTTAAAATAAAACCGCACACTCTCGAAGGAATCATCTTCTCGAGAGCAGACGGAGAGGATAGGGGCACATTCTAAAGGAGGAAATCGATTCCGTCCAGCAGAAAGACGCCATCTCAGAGGTCCCTGTCAACCAGTCTCTTAACGGGTTCCCCGCTATTTTCTGGTGAAAAGACAGGGGGCGGGCTTCGCCCATTCAAACCTCAGAGCCCCGACTCGATTTTGATGACTTTGGCTTCAAAATGCTGACACCGCCAGTCCTACTAAGCTTACTCCGCGAAGGGGACTGGCGCACGTTAAATGGACCTACAAGAACACATACATTCAAGGTCCAAACTACCCCCCCGCACAGGAAAAAATTCTGCGCTTCGGGTTCAAAGGGAGAGTACGAATACAACGTCCTCCCGTTCGGACTGTCCCTGAGTCCGAGAGTCTCTGTGAAGGTTACAGCCACGGCTATAAGCTCCACTATGACAACAGGACATTCGTCTAGCAGCGTGCATAGACGACTGGCTCCTGTCAACAGACTCGCCACAGGAGGCGCTGTTGCACACTCAACGAGTGCTCAACCACCTCCACTCTCTAGGGTTCCGAGTGAACCAGGAGAAGAGCGTGTTAACGCCGACACAGTCTATAGACTTCATCGGTATAACGCTGGACTCGATTTCTTTCACGGCTCGTCCAAGCCAAGAAAGAATAGAGGCGATAATACAGTCCACGGCATCATTCAAAAGGGATCGCTCGATTCCTTTTCATGCATGCCTGCGGATGGCGGGGCTTATGGCCTCGGTGGTTTACATAATACGCCTAGCCAGGCTAAAATATGAGACCTTTTCAACAGTGGATGAATGCGTTACGCATACCCATGCACCGTCGCCGCCAGAGGGTAACAGTGACGTCACAATGCGTGCTAGCACTGAAATGGTGGGCGGACAGACGAGCCCTCTCAGAAGGCGTCCCTATGGGCAGACCTCTGACCAGGAAAGTCGTCACCACAGACGCCAGCATGTCTGGCTGGGGAGCCACATTGGAGGGCACTACAGCCAGAGGACTGTGGACAGGACAACTACTGTGCTTTATAAATAAAGTTGAGTTGAGTCCTGCCACATCAATTATCTGGAGTTGATGGCGGTGTTCCTCGCACTGAGGTGCTTCGAACCGCGCATCCAAGGTTGCCACGTCCTGGTCAGGACAGACAACACGACAACGATGTGCTACATCAACAAGCAAGGGGGACTCAGGTCCCCCCGCTTGCACCAACTGGCTCAGAAACTCACGTTGCGGTGCAACGCTCGTCTCTTGTCCATTACAGCGTGCCACGTCCCGGGTGTTCTAAACACAGGAGCGGACCTGCTGTCCAGGGGAGACCTCCGATACGCAGACTGGTCACTACACCCCGAGGTAGCAAACCAGATCTGGGGCAGGTTCGGAGCGCCCGAGGTAGACTTGTTCGCCTCAGAGCAGGACACGGAATGTCCTCTCTTCTTCGCCATAAGAGGACCATCGACATTGGGACTAGACGCTCTAGCTCACCAATGGCCCAGGTCCCTTCTCTACGCCTTCCCTTCACTGAGTCTCATTCTCCATACTCTGAACAGAGTGAGGACTCAGGGTCTGACGCTACTTCTAGTAGCACCAGCCTGGGGCGTGTGGAGGACGGAGATAGCTCCCCTCCTCTACAGCCGACCATGGAAGCTCCCTCTACGAGCGGATCTCCTCACGCAGGCGAAAGGAGAGATCTTCCACCCTTGCCCCAGGGACCTAGACCTATGGGTCTGGCCCGTGAGAGGGTGATGCTGACAGAAACCGGCCTCCCTCCGAATGTTATGGCAACAATTCAGAGAGCCAGAGCCCAGTCAACAGCAATACGCTGCGAAACAGCCTGGAGCGTGTTCGGGCGGTGGTGCTTCGAACGACCTAACCAGGTTATCCCCTTCCAAGCTTCAATAGTCGGCATCCTGACATTCTTGCAGGAGTTCCTGGATAGAGGTCTAGGCCTCTCTTCAGTGAAAACCCACCTGGCAGCCATCTCGGCTTGCCACGTGGGCATTGACAACCAGACGGTATGGAAACATCTGCTGGTAAAACAGTTTGTGAAGGGCGTACGCAGGGACTGTAAGGCCAACAGGCCCCTGGCCCCCTCCTGGGATCTGTCACTAGTACTCAGGGCTCTAACCAATGAGCCCTTCGAGCCACTGCAGACGGCTGACTTAAAGTTTCTTACTCTTAAGACAGCCCTCCTAGTCGCTCTGACGACCGCTAAGAGGGTCAGCGATCTACATGCACTTTCGACCACTCCAGAGTGCATGAGATTTGACGACAGGTCAACCAAGGTCACCATCAAAGCAAACCCAGCCTTCTTACCAAAGAATGCTTTCTCGGTCTGCGTACCGGTGGACCTACAGGCTTTCCACCCTCCCCCCCTTCGCCACGGAAGAGGACAGGAGGCTGAACCGCCTTTGTCCAGTAAGAGCGCTCCGCGCCTACATGGACAGGACAGGCCCCTACAGGATAGGCCATCAATTGTTCGTATCCTGGGGTGAAAGAACCAGGGGAAAATCTGTCACCAAGGTCACTATCTCCAACTGGATAGTGCAGGCCATTCATCTGGCCTATACCACTCAAGGAATAGAGCCTCCGCTTACGCTAAGGGCTCATTCCACGAGAGGCATGGCAGCATCCTGGGCGCTCCACAGGGGCATCTCGATCCAGGACGTCTGCACAGCAGCGAGCTGGTCCTCCTCCTCGACCTTCGCCACATACTATAACCTAGATGTGGCGGTGCCTTCTATAGCGCACGCGGTCTTGGGAGCAGCCGCACCATAGGTGGACTATAATAAAGTCCACCTTACAGAGCCCCGAAGGGACAAAGTCCCCTCCTCCCTCTATAAACCCAGGCTACCTGGGGTAGTCTCCGCCCTACCCCAATTAGCCACTAAGTGGGACCGGGCCACAAACCTGAGGTTTGTCCCCAGCCCTTAAATTATCCCAAAGTCCTAGGACTCACTGGCTAGTTCTGGATACGGGAGTTCATAAGGTCCCATAAGCGAAGTATTTCGCGAACACAACTTAAAAGAACATGAAGGTTACTTTAGTAACCATGGTTCTTTAAGTAAGTGAGCGAAATACTTCGCTGAACACCCTTCTGTCATGCTCTGTGGCAGAAGGAAATTGTTCGAGTGGCCTGTGACGCAGCAGCTAGGCCTTATATACGCCTAAGGCGCTGGGTGCCTGCGTCACGAGCCTTAAACCCACAGTGCATATAAAATGCCTGTGTGAGTTCATAAATGAATATCTGCACCTCGCTTTCTCAGATCGAAACCTCCCATAAGCGAAGTATTTCGCTCACTTACTTAAAGAACCATGGTTACTAAAGTAACCTTCATGTTTTTGTAACTTTGATTTGTTTTTCTTTTCCACATGTTAAGAGTAAAGACACATGTTATTTAGAATATAATTTAGATGGCATGTTGCAAATTCATTAGTTCTGCCTGTCAGTGCTGTCACCTAGTTGTACTACTGTAGTACTGTCAGTTTGTGGTCAGTACTATGGTCTATATATATATATACTGTATACAGTATAATACACACACACACACACACACACACACACACAAACGTGGTTATATTGACCTAGTTTATATTGACTGTTTAAAGCGAGGGTGTTATTATAAGAGCATGGACCATGCAGTAGTAGTCTATCATCACATTTTACATAATTTTATATATTTTTTAAAAAGTATGTTATTTCATTTCCCTATTCCCATCCGTTTTTCAAGAAATGAAGCAACCCGTTTTTGTTTTTGCCAAATGTTCATGTTTTTCTCCTATCTTTAGGTCATTTCACAATAGGTGCATGGCTTTTCAAAAGCTCAAGCGGTCCCAAGACCCAAGTTCCCAACTTAAGTTCATTAAGCACGTGCAGTAGTCGGCCACTAAATAAATAATGTTTGTTAGCCGGATGGATGGGGTTATAGAGAAATTAACGCTTTTATAGAACTGTAGCCTATAGCCTACTACTGGTTATATAATGTTCAATCAGTCAAATGGTAATTGTGTGGTAGTAACCTCGCCTCACCAGGCTTTCCACCACCTCGGAGGAGTGTGGGAGTGGGACTGCTCGTTGCCAGAAAACATTGCATGCCTTGTCAGCTCGCTCATCCCCCATTCACAAAGCTATGTCTTTGTGACATAGCGACTAGCGAGCCTCAGCCTTGACCATGTGGTATGGTATGCTTCTTAACCATAAGTCCATTGCCGTATGGATTTAGGTAGGTAGCCGGATTTAGGTAGGTAGCCTACACATCCGATCTATAACTTGGTTTTAAATGCAGCATAAACTAAACTTGCTCTTTAGCCCATCAGAATATATCGGGAGAGCGTTGTGTTTTGTCTTGCTAATTCAAGTCAAGCGACTTTGAAAACTCTGCTTTGACGGCGCAGTAGTGTGTTGGTAAGTTCTCTCCTGGTTTTATATTTGTGAGCGTTTTCAATCTATCCATCATTTCCCCATACTTAAAGATTTCAGTTTAAAGTTGTGTATAGCCTAATCTAGTTCTCACCTGTGCGCGCGCAGATTCAGAGGAAAACAATCCGATCCTGTTTGAGAGTAGTAGGTTATAGTACTACTGACACTGTACGTGTACAGTACGTCGCTCGTCGCGTCAACTGTAGCCCACGTTGCATTGAATGAAGACTCGCCCTCACCACCACCCCATGTGTCTCTCTCCCTCTCTCTCTCTCTCTCTCTCTCTCTCTCTCTCTCTGTCTCTCTCTCTCTCCCCCCTCCATCTCACCCTCATATTAATACAGCTAAAATAAATAACCTAAAACTAAATAGGAAAAAAATACAAACTAAATGTATGTAGGCCTACCTGCCAAGTGTAAAATTTTAATCCAAAACGTTAAGAATTCTGTACAATCAAAGCTATACAGCCTATGCTATGATAATTGTAATGTAATGTAAACACAACAGCTGTATAACATTGCAATATTGCAATCGACCTGTAGTCTACATTAATTACATTATTATTTCATGCAATTAACTTGAATATAGAACAAAATAATGCTTTTGCTGTCAATATGCAGATAAGTAGCCTAAAGATAAATATAAGATATAAATTGAAAGATCTTTTTGCGGAGACCGGCACAGTGCAGATAGTGTGCAAGAGAGAGAGTTTACCCCCACCTGAAGAATGCTTTTTTTCTATGTGAGACTGAGAGTGAATGACAGGCATTGTTTCTCTCCATATCTAAGAAGAGACCTTGAGCTGTGAAAGATGTTGTTGAGACCATATAGTAGGTCGCAGTTACTATGAAAACCTGTATTTCCTGTCAGTCGTGTCGTGTCATGTCACGCCTTCATATATGGTCATTCGCCTCGTGACACATCACGCCTCATGACACACTCCATATATGGCTGTCTGTAGAAGACTGGATCCTCACCTACATCTGCATACTGTATATGGAGCCGGCCAGCAAACTACATCTGACACCAGATTAATAGGCCTAGTTTAACTTGTGCTTCTCAACTGTTCCGTATTAAGAAGCTCTGTTGTTTCAGTCCTGAAAACGTCAATTTAAAAAAAAGGGAAAAAAATAAAACAAAAGTCCATATATGGATATTCCCAGACCATACCTAATACACTGTTGTTATGCCCATATATGGAGATCCCTGATGTCATCAATATTAATGTAAGCCCATATATGGGAATGTCAATATATGGCCATATTGTGACAGTCTCATGATAACCACTGTGGTCACACTTGCAAATGAACCAAGTTGGTACAACACATGGATCTCTATATGTGAAGATCACGACACTGACTTCATCAAACCCTGGAAAGACATACATGGTTTGACATACTAGATCTGCAATTCTGCATATATGGAACACATCTTAATTTATTAACTTTTATAGCAATTACTTATTATAAAATGGTCTGCTGCAGTTAGCCATTGATTATGTTTTGGCCCAGCATCTAATGACTTAGAAAACAAATAGTCCCGAGGACAACTTGCCGACCCCTGCTCTATGGAGTGGATCGAACTAGCCAGTTTTCAAATTTGTTTTGGGTGTTTGTAATCAGTTGTGTGTGTGTGTGTGTGTGTGTGTGTGTGTGTGTGTGTGTGTGTGTGTGTGTGTGTGTGTGCGTGTGTGCGTGTGTGCAGTTGTATTGCATAGTAGAGCGATGAATGTTTGACTGGATCCCAGCCCAGTGTAGGATAAAGATTGCTGTGTGTATTCTAGTCATGAAAGTGCATGTGAGGATAGGTAATGGTATATATATATAGGGTGAAAGAAAGTGTGAGGTTGAATTTTATGTTTGTGTTTCAATGTGCTGTCACCAACTCCAGCCACTGGCCCTGACAGTCACAATCAATAATAGATGCAGATTTCTCCTGCATCTTTCATAGCTTCAGCTCCTTAGTGTCTGGGTACAACCTACATTCTTGAAGTCTGTAATCAGCTTCCTTATTCACAAAGTTTCCCAAAGAAGGCCTACTTTACTTATTCAGACTAATGCGGAGAATGGCAAAGTGCAGTGCTGACTGTGCTAAAATTCTCAAGGCCAGAAAATTTGACTGGAGGTAGAACATTGTTATTGTCTATAAAAATGCATAATCAACATTTCTATTGTGTATTGGACTCAATCAAGTATTTAACACCCCAACCTCTCTAGGTTTTGGATCAAAATGACAGAGGTAGCAGCCCTGTTACTTCTATCCGGGACCTTGTTCTTTGGGCTGATGTTGCACACAGTGAGCCAACATGGCTCCAGGGTGGCTAAACCCAGCAAGAGGCCCAACTTCATTGTCATACTGGCAGACGATGTAGGTTGGGGTGACCTGGGAGCTAACCAGCTTGGTCGCATGGCAAACAATACACCCCATCTAGACCTGATGTCTCAGCAGGGAATGAGGTCAGTTTTTTCACCACACCTAAACCTGATTACCGGTAATCTTTATTTTCAATCTAGCAGTGATTCATGTCACGTTATCCAAGTCTGTAAAGATTCAAGATGGTTTATTTGTCCCTCACTCATACAAGTACAAGCAGCATTCCCAGATAATACTGGATATAAAAAGAAAATAGTACAGGTTTATGTGTAGTGTACAAGCATAAATACACTGTATATGTTCTGAACAAATATATATATATTGTATATCCTTGTTCAGGGCTTTGAAAAAACTCTTGCTGGGTCTCTTCATGATGCCCTTGTTGTGACACAAATCGTCAAAAAACTTTCATTTCTGTCTTCTCTGTATCTGTTTATGTCTGTATCTGTTTGCACCACTCAGCTCACTTTATCACAACGTGCATACGTACAGAGAACCACAGGGCAAGATCCATAAACAATATTACACAAAGCTCATGTTAGCACATTAGCAAATCATTGATGATGTGTGAGGGCATATATTCAAGATATATTATCACTGAGTCTAGTGTCTAACCCAATTTAAAATGATGCAGGAAAGCAATTAAATTATCCCTCTTCAGTAAGACTGAAGAACTGTTTTCAATGTATGTTTAAATATTTTGGATTTTACATGTAGGCTATATACTGTATATGGGCTTCAAGCCAGTTAACCAGATCATTTCTGTCTTAATGTCTTTTCACTTCCACTGGGAGGGAAGTCACGCTGTACTTTTTTCAAGTGAAAATGTGTTATTTTCAGCGAGAAAAAATAAAATATAATTTAGACTTACTTAACTCTCGCAATATAATTTATATAGTTTATTGTGATTGTGTATTGTGTCCTGTTGCACACCAAAAGGTAAACCTTTTTTTCTCCTTCTCCCCAGACTGACTGACTTCCATTCCCCAGCGTCCACCTGTTCTCCATCTCGTGCCGCCATCCTGACGGGCCGATACGGCCTGAGGACCGGGGTGACCCATAACTTTGCAGTGGGCTCTGTGGCGGGCCTACCTCTGTCAGAGGTCACCCTGCCCCAGCTGCTACAGGGGGCTGGATACTACACCGCCATGATAGGCAAATGGCACCTGGGTCACAACGGACCCTACAGTCCAACTCACAGGGGTGGGTATAGGATAGAGTTTGGTCAGTTGATGCTTCTTTGTGTGTTTGGAATTTGTTACAACATATAAAGAAGACCTCACAGGTGTGTTGGCTTTGACAGGTTTCAATACAGGATAAAGCGTAATTTATACTTTTCCACTTAAAAATGGAACTAGTAAGTAATATTACGTTTAAAATATATGTGCCGGTATGTGTTTGTCCAAAGAAAAATAACTGTTGAGCACACTATCTCTGGACAAGAGTACAAACCTGACAAACCTTAATCTAAGCCCTATTTAAATTAGGCTGAAATTCTTCCCATGAAACAGCTTGGTCCTTGGCTGGGCTTGTTTATACAGCAGGAACCATTCCCATGGAAACGTTTCTGTACATTTGGTTGGTTAAACATGTTTGTAGTTAGTCAGTATAGGTAGGTAACTAGGTATGGTTGTGAAAGAGAGATGGATTCTAACTTGTTTCCTGGGCAGGATTCGATTACTACGTTGGCATTCCTTACAGTAACGACATGGGCTGCACAGATGTGCCTGGGTACGACCTGCCCCACTGTGCTCCTTGTGACGCAGGGCCACAGGTCCACAGGTAGGCAAACAGAACCAGTACAGAACCCGATAGTACACATTGCACTCACTGGCTATTTGCAGACAATCAGGTATTATTACAACTTATAATATCTCAAACTTATATAGCACTTTTCTGAGTACCCAAAGACACTTTACATGTGGGGGGGGGGGGGGGCTTTACAGAGGTAACGACAAAATAAAAACAACTTTATTAGAAAAAAAGGAAAAACACTAAAAGCTAAAAAACATAAAAAAGACAGTGAGAAGGTTTAGCTAGGGAAGATAATATTGAAGAGGTGGGTCTTGAGGGCGGTTTTGAAAGTTCGGAGGGTGGGGGCATCTCTGAGTGCCTTAGGGAGGGCATTCCACAGGGTTGGGGCAGCAAACGCAAACTTACTGCCTTATGTTTGTTTGATTGCTTTCCCATTCTAGATGGAAGAGGAGTGTACATGAGGGCTGCTATTCCAAGGTGGCTCTTCCTCTGTTTGAGAACAACAGTATCCTTGAACAGCCGCTGAACCTGTGGACGCTAACAGATAGATACACGTCCACTGCACTGAGGATCATACACAGTGCAAGGTACAGTACACATACAACTGCATGCAGAAAGTACTCATGCAATCACAACGTCATGGGTTTGAATCAGACATAACATTTGACGCAGCTAGGTCACCCTCTCTCACTCCACTGCGGGCTGTTATCTAATGAAGCAAAACATATTTTACTTTCCTTGAAATGAAGGACAGGCTACAGGGTTGACAGTTCTGAACCAGCTTCTGTTACAATTGAACATAACGAGACACAGAGTCCTCTCCACTTCATTTGTACAATATAATCAATTATGTACATGGTCTACAAACCCTTATATCAATGTTTGTCTTCCCAGCCATTCAGTGAACTAAGATAGCTCTGAGCATGTGTCCTCATCCACAGAGCATGTGCACATGTTTATGTTTGTGCACGTGGACATTCCATTGGAGAAGCGGCCTGTTGTGCAAACCTGTCTTATCTGTGCAGTATCCTGATGCTGAGAAAGCACGCCTCTTCTTCTCTCACAGAGAGTGTGTGTGTGTGTGTGTGTGTGTGTGTGTGTGTGTGTGTGTGTGTGTGTGTGTGTGTGTGTGTGTGTGTGTGTGTGTGTGTGCGTGCGTGTGCGTGTGCGTGCGCGTGCGTGTGCATGTGCGTGCGTGCGTGCGGATAATTGTGCCGTGGGTTCAGGAGAAACTGCCCATACTACTCATTAGTGACTGAACAGTAACTTGTTTGACAACTTTAAATGTTTTCGCTATGCAATAACATCAAGCTACGCCTCTTGCACGTGCAATGCACACAACAAATGGGGAAGAGCACATACAGATTCTTTCTTTTCAAAATCATTTTATTCAGGTTTTTTAATAACAGAAGCCCAGGGGCAAGTATTAAACAGACATAATAAAATAAAACTCAATCCCCTATCCCACCCTCCCCCCACCCACAATCCCAAGGATAGTCGGAAAAACAGTCTGGAGAAAATAAAATAAAAAATACACATATGCACATGCAGATTCTAATGGCTAGACTTTGACTTGAGACTATGAGTAGAATCACGAAAATGTAGTGCTTGTGTGTTTGTGTCTGAACAACCTATTGATTTGAAATTACTTATCCCTCTGTATGTTTTTTATTTTTAAATACCGGTAGTTATCCTTTGCCTGTTTTTCACTCCCATAGGCTATTGGCCTATATAATGTGCGTTTGTTATGACTGTGCACAACAAAAGAGCACACAGGGTAAAGAACAGGTTAATCATAACAAGGATGTAAATGAGAACACAATGAATTATGTACTGTATGTACATCCTTGAGTGGTATGAGTCAACCAGGTTACTGGTTAGATGTAATGTTGTATGGTGAGAATCGGACGACTAAACCAAAATGTGTGCCCTGCACTGAGGGGATTTACAGTAAAAATCACACGTGTGTGAAGTGAGGGGTGCTCTTATCATCATACATCATCTCATTCCGGCCAATCACATCCTATGTCCAGCTTTTAATGTTTGTGTTTACAACACAAACACTCAAAACTGGCCATTCATTATCAATGGCATTTAATGTTTGTGTTAGGACAAAGTTTATGTTTGTACGAACACTAAAAGCTGGACATAGGAGGAGGTAGCACCCCTCAAAAACCTGAATATCTGAAAGAATAAATATTAAATGCTGAGCAGGGACAGTTGACCTGGATTTTGTTATGCTGTGGGAGGCATTTGTCTGGTATGGTTTGGGTTCACTTCCCCTAGACTCTAGGTCTAGGATAAAGGTGATCAACCTTACATGACCCTTCTCTCTATGGCCCTTTATCCTATGATGAAATACATATCCTGATGGGAGGGGTCTCTATATGAACCAGACCTCAACCCATTGAGCAGTATGAGATTTTAGGACTGATGTGTTAGAAAACACTCTCCACCCTGTAGGCAGCATTCACCCAGCTACAATCAAACTGTTGAACAAGGCCTGACCACCGCCTGTCATCAAGAATGTATTGCAAAAATCCACCTGTTGGTGGCAGGCCAATGTGAAAAGGGTGGGATGCATTCCTCAGCCTAGTAGGAAAGTGTGTGAAAATGTTCACGTAAATTGCACGCTGCGTTCATGATTTGAGATGTTTTGGTCAAAATAGGCCAATCCTGCAAACGTTGGAAGCCAATGTTAGCCAATTAGGATGGAATATGAAATATCGGACAGATCCGTCTTGAGCACATGACTATAGAGATACCGTGTAAAACTTTTCAGGATTTTTGGACAGAATCTGAAGGAATAATATAAAAACCATTGTTTTACTAAAGTAGGCCTCTTGGTGGCGCTATAAAAGGCAGATGTGAACAATGCAGGTCAAAAGGTTTTCCCTTGGCCTCTAGGGAATGTGCATTCAACATTTCAAGCAGATCGGTACAGTTATAGGTAAAAATGTGAAAATCTGCCTCATGGTGGCGCTATAACAGGCTGTTGTGGAAAATTTGGGGCAGAGGTTCATCGTTTGCATCCAGGGAGTGTGTGTGCAAAGTTTGGCATCTACCGGGCCAACAGAGAGCCTACAATGTGCTGACACTCTTTTGCACCTTAATACCTAATCTCATATACATAGCTGCTACTTTGTGGACCTATCAAAGTGCCACCACCTTTGTGCCTAACCTTATGCACGTTATGTATAACCTCATACTGTTCCAGCTGGATTATGCTGCAGTATATTATGTATATATATTGTTGATTGTTGTTTTTTGCCTATCCCTGACAGTATGTTAATCTTTACTGTTTGATTTCTTGTTTTCCTTGGCCCCCCTTCTTTTCTTTTTCACTTCCTGAATACAACAAAACGATGGAGTTTGCACAAAACCGAATTTCACCTGCTTCTTTACACCTGTAAACCTGTGATGTGACTATAAAGATTCAGATTCAGTACCACCATCATCAAAACACCAAACATCCTGACGGGCCGATACGGCCTGAGGACCGGGGTGACCCATAACTTTGCAGTGGGCTCTGTGGCGGGCCTACCTCTGTCAGAGGTCACCCTGCCCCAGCTGCTACAGGGGGCTGGATACTACACCGCCATGATAGGCAAATGGCACCTGGGTCACAACGGACCCTACAGTCCAACTCACAGGGGTGGGTATAGGATAGAGTTTGGTCAGTTGATGCTTCTTTGTGTGTTTGGAATTTGTTACAACATATAAAGAAGACCTCACAGGTGTGTTGGCTTTGACAGGTTTCAATACAGGATAAAGCGTAATTTATACTTTTCCACTTAAAAATGGAACTAGTAAGTAATATTACGTTTAAAATATATGTGCCGGTATGTGTTTGTCCAAAGAAAAATAACTGTTGAGCACACTATCTCTGGACAAGAGTACAAACCTGACAAACCTTAATCTAAGCCCTATTTAAATTAGGCTGAAATTCTTCCCATGAAACAGCTTGGTCCTTGGCTGGGCTTGTTTATACAGCAGGAACCATTCCCATGGAAACGTTTCTGTACATTTGGTTGGTTAAACATGTTTGTAGTTAGTCAGTATAGGTAGGTAACTAGGTATGGTTGTGAAAGAGAGATGGATTCTAACTTGTTTCCTGGGCAGGATTCGATTACTACGTTGGCATTCCTTACAGTAACGACATGGGCTGCACAGATGTGCCTGGGTACGACCTGCCCCACTGTGCTCCTTGTGACGCAGGGCCACAGGTCCACAGGTAGGCAAACAGAACCAGTACAGAACCCGATAGTACACATTGCACTCACTGGCTATTTGCAGACAATCAGGTATTATTACAACTTATAATATCTCAAACTTATATAGCACTTTTCTGAGTACCCAAAGACACTTTACATGTGGGGGGGGGGGGGGGGCTTTACAGAGGTAACGACAAAATAAAAACAACTTTATTAGAAAAAAAGGAAAAACACTAAAAGCTAAAAAACATAAAAAAGACAGTGAGAAGGTTTAGCTAGGGAAGATAATATTGAAGAGGTGGGTCTTGAGGGCGGTTTTGAAAGTTCGGAGGGTGGGGGCATCTCTGAGTGCCTTAGGGAGGGCATTCCACAGGGTTGGGGCAGCAAACGCAAACTTACTGCCTTATGTTTGTTTGATTGCTTTCCCATTCTAGATGGAAGAGGAGTGTACATGAGGGCTGCTATTCCAAGGTGGCTCTTCCTCTGTTTGAGAACAACAGTATCCTTGAACAGCCGCTGAACCTGTGGACGCTAACAGATAGATACACGTCCACTGCACTGAGGATCATACACAGTGCAAGGTACAGTACACATACAACTGCATGCAGAAAGTACTCATGCAATCACAACGTCATGGGTTTGAATCAGACATAACATTTGACGCAGCTAGGTCACCCTCTCTCACTCCACTGCGGGCTGTTATCTAATGAAGCAAAACATATTTTACTTTCCTTGAAATGAAGGACAGGCTACAGGGTTGACAGTTCTGAACCAGCTTCTGTTACAATTGAACATAACGAGACACAGAGTCCTCTCCACTTCATTTGTACAATATAATCAATTATGTACATGGTCTACAAACCCTTATATCAATGTTTGTCTTCCCAGCCATTCAGTGAACTAAGATAGCTCTGAGCATGTGTCCTCATCCACAGAGCATGTGCACATGTTTATGTTTGTGCACGTGGACATTCCATTGGAGAAGCGGCCTGTTGTGCAAACCTGTCTTATCTGTGCAGTATCCTGATGCTGAGAAAGCACGCCTCTTCTTCTCTCACAGAGAGTGTGTGTGTGTGTGTGTGTGTGTGTGTGTGTGTGTGTGTGTGTGTGTGTGTGTGTGTGTGTGTGTGTGTGTGTGTGTGTGCGTGCGTGTGCGTGTGCGTGCGCGTGCGTGTGCATGTGCGTGCGTGCGTGCGGATAATTGTGCCGTGGGTTCAGGAGAAACTGCCCATACTACTCATTAGTGACTGAACAGTAACTTGTTTGACAACTTTAAATGTTTTCGCTATGCAATAACATCAAGCTACGCCTCTTGCACGTGCAATGCACACAACAAATGGGGAAGAGCACATACAGATTCTTTCTTTTCAAAATCATTTTATTCAGGTTTTTTAATAACAGAAGCCCAGGGGCAAGTATTAAACAGACATAATAAAATAAAACTCAATCCCCTATCCCACCCTCCCCCCACCCACAATCCCAAGGATAGTCGGAAAAACAGTCTGGAGAAAATAAAATAAAAAATACACATATGCACATGCAGATTCTAATGGCTAGACTTTGACTTGAGACTATGAGTAGAATCACGAAAATGTAGTGCTTGTGTGTTTGTGTCTGAACAACCTATTGATTTGAAATTACTTATCCCTCTGTATGTTTTTTATTTTTAAATACCGGTAGTTATCCTTTGCCTGTTTTTCACTCCCATAGGCTATTGGCCTATATAATGTGCGTTTGTTATGACTGTGCACAACAAAAGAGCACACAGGGTAAAGAACAGGTTAATCATAACAAGGATGTAAATGAGAACACAATGAATTATGTACTGTATGTACATCCTTGAGTGGTATGAGTCAACCAGGTTACTGGTTAGATGTAATGTTGTATGGTGAGAATCGGACGACTAAACCAAAATGTGTGCCCTGCACTGAGGGGATTTACAGTAAAAATCACACGTGTGTGAAGTGAGGGGTGCTCTTATCATCATACATCATCTCATTCCGGCCAATCACATCCTATGTCCAGCTTTTAATGTTTGTGTTTACAACACAAACACTCAAAACTGGCCATTCATTATCAATGGCATTTAATGTTTGTGTTAGGACAAAGTTTATGTTTGTACGAACACTAAAAGCTGGACATAGGAGGAGGTAGCACCCCTCAAAAACCTGAATATCTGAAAGAATAAATATTAAATGCTGAGCAGGGACAGTTGACCTGGATTTTGTTATGCTGTGGGAGGCATTTGTCTGGTATGGTTTGGGTTCACTTCCCCTAGACTCTAGGTCTAGGATAAAGGTGATCAACCTTACATGACCCTTCTCTCTATGGCCCTTTATCCTATGATGAAATACATATCCTGATGGGAGGGGTCTCTATATGAACCAGACCTCAACCCATTGAGCAGTATGAGATTTTAGGACTGATGTGTTAGAAAACACTCTCCACCCTGTAGGCAGCATTCACCCAGCTACAATCAAACTGTTGAACAAGGCCTGACCACCGCCTGTCATCAAGAATGTATTGCAAAAATCCACCTGTTGGTGGCAGGCCAATGTGAAAAGGGTGGGATGCATTCCTCAGCCTAGTAGGAAAGTGTGTGAAAATGTTCACGTAAATTGCACGCTGCGTTCATGATTTGAGATGTTTTGGTCAAAATAGGCCAATCCTGCAAACGTTGGAAGCCAATGTTAGCCAATTAGGATGGAATATGAAATATCGGACAGATCCGTCTTGAGCACATGACTATAGAGATACCGTGTAAAACTTTTCAGGATTTTTGGACAGAATCTGAAGGAATAATATAAAAACCATTGTTTTACTAAAGTAGGCCTCTTGGTGGCGCTATAAAAGGCAGATGTGAACAATGCAGGTCAAAAGGTTTTCCCTTGGCCTCTAGGGAATGTGCATTCAACATTTCAAGCAGATCGGTACAGTTATAGGTAAAAATGTGAAAATCTGCCTCATGGTGGCGCTATAACAGGCTGTTGTGGAAAATTTGGGGCAGAGGTTCATCGTTTGCATCCAGGGAGTGTGTGTGCAAAGTTTGGCATCTACCGGGCCAACAGAGAGCCTACAATGTGCTGACACTCTTTTGCACCTTAATACCTAATCTCATATACATAGCTGCTACTTTGTGGACCTATCAAAGTGCCACCACCTTTGTGCCTAACCTTATGCACGTTATGTATAACCTCATACTGTTCCAGCTGGATTATGCTGCAGTATATTATGTATATATATTGTTGATTGTTGTTTTTTGCCTATCCCTGACAGTATGTTAATCTTTACTGTTTGATTTCTTGTTTTCCTTGGCCCCCCTTCTTTTCTTTTTCACTTCCTGAATACAACAAAACGATGGAGTTTGCACAAAACCGAATTTCACCTGCTTCTTTACACCTGTAAACCTGTGATGTGACTATAAAGATTCAGATTCAGTACCACCATCATCAAAACACCAAGGCCCTCATTTATCAATCTGCCCCAAATTCGAGCGTCGGTTTTGGAGTACACTCGGCACGACATTTATAAAGTGATCCCAAACAGCTGATCCTTCCTTAATTTCATTCCCAGCAGTGATAAATGTGACGACTGAAATCAATCTGGCACGCCCTATGAAATCGAGCCTCGCCCTCGTTTTTGCGACATGAACAACTCCAATACGACCAAACAACGCTTGCCTTGCTGCCCGCCTCAAACTAGAGCATATACAATTGCAAATAGGCAAGCTATAGGCCTACTGTATATTGTCATTGTCACTTGGAAATAAAGGCGTGCAGTCCATTTATGCTTAAATATTTTTTGTTAATATCACAGGGATTATAGGCATCTGCAAACTATACAATTGCGAATAGGCAAGCTATAGGCCTATATTGTCAAATTTGTCATTGTCACTTGGAAATAAAGGTGTGCAGTCCATTTATGCCTAAATATATTTTTTAAATATCACAGGGATTACGGCATCTGATGTCACGCTGCGCTCCCGAATCATCTCACAAGTGCGCTTGCATATAACTTGTACATTAAGCATAAACTTGTACATTGTAAACATGTTATATTGTTTTTAATTGCGCGATTTTAATTTCTTGTATGTAAAGTTGGAAATCTCTCTTTTTCTTTTTCTTGTATATACATAATACAGTTTTATATAACATTTTTAGGAGTGAATAATATGTTTAGATGCCTGTGACAGCTCCCGACCTGGCGCACGTTCAAGTTCAAGGTTTTGCGGAAATGATAAATGCAGTGATTCCGACGTGCACCCATATTTTGGTGTACGCCGCGTTAATAAATGAGGGCCCAAATGTGGGAATATCTCTTGTTACATGCCAATTCTAAACCTTCTTTGTGTGAACATTGTATGTTTTTTCCAGGGAGCGAGGACAGCCCTTCCTGCTCTATGTAGCTTTGGCTCACATGCACGTCCCCCTGGCCCCTTCCTTCCCTCAGGATGTCCGCCACTCCGCCAGTTACCCAGGAGAGGATATGGCGTATGCCGCTTGCCTGCGAGATATGGACAGCCTGGTGGGAGCGATCAAGAACGCTGCAGATGACACAGACAGAGAAAACACTCTCATCTGGTTCACCGGTGGGTCTCTAGCTGCCCTTCTGCAGTGATGATACATTGCCATGGTTACCTAAAGCAGTGGTAGGCAGCCTATGGGCCAGAAGTGGCCCACCAGCCGTAATATCTGGCCCGTCAAATTATATTGTAAATAATAGCTGACAGTCCTGGTAGGATATGTTCTTAGCTAGGAGGATAGGAATAGCTTTGAATTGATGAAATCAGGTAGGATGAACAAATAGTTCTATTTCTATTCTTTGAATTATGTTATCTTTGTTATATTTTCACTGTCAACTTTCCTCTTGAGCCTTTTGAATGAAAAACATCTCTCACGAACAAACCCAACAAACCAAAGCTGTATTTCACATGCCTTAAATGACACATTGTTTCTCTCCGTTCTAAGAGACCTTGAACCTTGAAAGAGCTTAAAGTCTTAACCCATTTAGGACTGAGGCCGATCTTTAGCATACTACTTTGGTACCATTGATCGAAGACACAATCGATTGATTGATCATTCAAATAAACATGCTCTGAAAATAGTAGTCAGATGGGTCGGTGAACTTCTAGAAAACGTTGTGAACCCTTGCTCTAAAGACTGATATATACTTTGACGTCATAACTGATTTCCAACTGAAAGTCGTGGCGCATTTCTTGTGATACCTATAAAGTACCTATAAAGCAGTCTCACTCCTAATATGCATGCATGACTGTTTGTGTCTTTAGGTGACAATGGACCCTGGGAGCAGAAGTGCCAGTATGCTGGCAGTGTAGGGCCCTATAAAGGCAAATGGCAGACTAACAAAGGTTAGTGTTTTCTGGGTCACAGGGCCCACATGACAAAAATAAATGCATGCTTATTACTTTAACCAATTCAATCCTTTACAATGACTTAACTGGAGTCCCCAGGGCTCTATACTAGCTCTGCTCCGTTGTCCCCCGCTACGCCAAATCACTTTGCCAAAAAATAGCTGATCTACAAGCTCACAGCGCTTTGCGGGGTGTTGTGAGCTTGTAAAACGGCAATTTTGGCAAATGTTACCCCAGAATAGGGTCACTGGGGTTTAAGTGGTTAAGCTGCCACTGTCTGAATGGCCACACATGTTGAGATACACATTTTGTCTCACAGAGCACCAAAGCATTAAAACATGAACATGTATTTAATGAGTCTTGACTGTCCTGCTGCTATAAGTGGTTGTGTTTATCCCCTGTGTGTCAGGCGGGGGTTCAGCCAAGCGGACCACCTGGGAGGGGGGGCACAGAGTACCCACGGTGGCCTACTGGCCTGGAAGGATCCCTGCTAATGCCACCAGCTCTGCCCTACTCAGGTATCTCACTGTGGCTTAAGGTTTCATGAGACTTATTGAACTTTACATTGATTCATCACTGATGGCACGCATTTGGAGGATAGGGTAGTTCACAAGTCACTGAAAATAGGATTTCACAATCCCTCCCTATACTGTATTTACTGGCTACTTTAAATCAACAAATACATTACGTGAAAGACATTTAAGTTTGCATGAGAGAATGTTAGCACTGTGTGCTTTAATTTGACCTTGTATTGAGTGCCTCAGTGAACTGTTTACTGAGGCTCATTCCTGGCTCTCTAGGTAACGTTATAGCTACAGTAGATGATGTTGGAGATCAGTGTTGTTAAAAGCACTAATAAACAGTTTTATTCATGAAGCTGATTTGATACCCACACACGCACACATAATTTTTTTAAATTGGCCCTTCCATTATCAGCCCTTTTTCACCGTGATTGTGACCGTGACATATTTTACCCACACATGTATTATGTCTTCAGGACAGCCTACTGTTCATTATGTCTTCAGGACAGCCTACTGTTTATTAGGTCTTCAGGACAGCCTACTGTTCATTATGTCTTCAGGACAGCCTACTGTTCATTCCCACCAAGTGTCATGAAAATCTGTCCATCTGTTCTCAAGTTGTTTTGATAACAGTCAGACTATGACGATGATGATAATGCAAATTATGTTATGCAGCATCACACGCGCACGCACACACACACACACACACACACACACACACACACACACACACACACACACACACACACACACACACACACACACACACACACAAACTCTCACTCTATCTTTCTCTCTCTCTCTAATATCATGTCATCTTCTCCTGTCTCAGTGGTATGGACATCTTCCCCACCTTGTTGTCGATGGCAGGGGTGGAGCCTCCCTCAGATAGACGTTACGATGGCATAGATGCCACAGATGTCCTCCTGCATGACTCACAGTCTGGACACGAGGTACACATTACACAACACGCTGTCTTCATCATGCACATGATAGTGCATAACTCTACGTATACACGCTCCAGACTTCAGTAGTTGCACTGGTGCGCCTAACGTTTTTCATAAAAGTACACCAGCATTTATTTAGGTGCACTCATACATAATGTACACATACATAGACAGACCTGCTACAGTGCACTGGTGCGACCAATGAACGTTTTTAGATACACTGGATTTGGGTTAGGGTTATGCTCTGGATCCCTGAAACTATGCCAGTAAATGAAGGTAGGGAATGTCATGTTGAATTGAGGCTTTGTAGAAATGATGTCCACATGTACAATATTAAGTATCTTGTGTCCCCACCTGTAGTTCCTCTTCCACCCAAACAGTGGCGCTGCAGGGAGGTTTGGGGACCTACAAGCCGCCAGAAGTGGGAAATATAAAGCCTTCTACATGACAGGTAGGGCTGCACATCTGTGTACTGAGAGTGACAGTTGTTGGTGTGTTATTCAAATTAGCACTTTGGTTTGGTGTGCTGAGTTCATTCCAGAGAAAAGTCAAAAGCCTGCAGCCATGCATTTTCCATTAAAAAACCCTAACTCGACATTCTCACAATGGTGCCAGACGGGGAAGTGGTTTTGCAGCATACAGTGCAAATAGAAAACAAACAAACAAACATTGTTAATTGTAGCACAGAAACATTCTTAAGGTGGGTCTGGAAGAATCTAAAGTGGATTCCAGAGTTTAGAGGCATAAACTCCTGATGAAGGGTGTGGGTGCAGTTCTGATCTGGAGTGTGCCCTCTTCGCCACTGACTGTAATGTAGAAGTACTCTGATGGACACCTATGATTTTACTGCTTGTGTTCACTATTTTAGCCAGTGCATTCTAAAATTGATTCTATGAAGGATTTGCAAAAGAGAATAATCTGGGACCTGGCAACATGAAAATGTTAATGTTTACTTACGCAGTTTCTGTTGACTTCTCCTACACACCATTTCACAATTACATTCAAAAGTAAGATTATTATCAATGACCAAGGTATTTTTAACACATTGTCTTTGATACATTGAACGACATGGCCATGACTTGACTATGGAAAAAAAATTGATACTTGATTCATCATCATGGAAGAAACTGACTGTAACTGAGTCATCCACAAACTAGGTCTGCCAGTCATTAGTACATGATACAGAATATAAAGGAGTGGTGAGACACGCCTGGTCTGTAGAGGAAGAGCTCAGCTCACTTGGCAGTTGGCGTGCAATCGTTCAACCTCACCCGCAGGGTTCTTCTTTTAGAGAGGAAGTTGAGGATCCAACGAGCCAAGCTAGAGAAATCACCAAAGCTTGGCAAATGGGTCTTATATAGGTGTTTGAATGAATGGTCAATCAAGTTAACTGTAGCATCCTCCTGTACACCACCCCTGACCCCAGTGCCGGTTCTAGGCCTTTTGAGGCCCTAGGCAACATATTATACAGAGCCCAAAATGTTTATAAACAAATCACAAATGTTTATAAACAAATACCAAAATGTTTATAAACAAATCCCAAATCCCTTGGTCCTACCCCCCCGACCATGAGACTTACTACAGGTCAACTGGTAGTGGTCCTACCCCCCCCATGAGATTTACAAATCCCAAATGTTTATAAACAAATCCCAAATGTTTGTAAACAAATCCCAAATGTTTATAAACAAATCCCAAATGTTTATAAACAAATCCCAAAATGTTTATAAACAAATCCCAAATGTTTGTAAACAAATCCCAAATGTTTATAAACAAATCCCAAAATGTTTATAAATAAATCACAAATGTTTATAAACAAATCACAAATGTTTATAAACAAATACCAAAATGTTTATAAACAAATCCCAAATCCCTTGGTCCTACCCCCCCGACCATCAGTGCCAGTTCTAGGCCTTTTGAGGCCCTAGGCAACATATTATATAGAGGCCCCCCCCCTCCTGCTTTGCCACGCCGGATAAAAATTGTAAATTTGCCATGAAAATGCTTCAATCTGGTGCACTTTGAGATCAAAATTAAGAAGCTAGGTGGGGGCCACATGTGGCCAGTAGCCCATGTAAGGGATACATGAAAAAAAAAAATCTTCTCCCTGTGACGAGGCCCCCTCAGTGGTTGAGGCCCTAGGCGACCGCCTAGTTCGCCTATGCCTAGAACCGGCCCTGCCTGACCCTATATGCAAACGGAAATAGTGAAATGACATGAATTAACAGATTAATTATTTTCTTATAGACCTGTCACATTATGTGTTATTTGACTTGACAGCTTACAACCGCAACCAAACCAACCAATGTCAAATAAAATGTAATCAGCAAAAACGTAGTCTGTCCTTTCATTGAGCGACCCCCCTTCCTCTTTTCTGTCTCGCTCCCACCCAGGTGCAGCGGAGGCATGCGGCGGAGGTATGGGGAAGGCGCAGCTCCACGACCCACCGCTGATATTCGACCTCCAGCACGACGAGGCAGAGGAGACGCCCGTAGAGCGTGGGACTGCAGAGTACCGGGAGGCCCTGCGGAGCGTCACCAGGGGCAGGGAGGAGCTCCTGTGGGACATCGCCACTGATCCTTCGGTCTCCTCAGCCGACTACACCGCGGACCAGTCGGCTGCACCCTGCTGTGACGCCCGACATACCGCCTGCAGATGCCACATGCCAGGGTGAGGGTGGGAAGATACATGAACTCACACACACACACACAGACTAGTAGGAGGTGGGCTTGAAGCATAGCCAAAGAAAACTGAACGAGATCACATCCAGTTCGAGTTGCATCAGTTATTTGTTTGTGGTGAGTGTTTCTGGGGAAGATGAAGGTTTTGGATCTTGGATACAGCAGGGTGCATGTAAACAGACACTCTGAGAGAGGATAAAAGCAAACAAGTTCTCACCGAGGTTCAGCTAGGCTGTGGGAAAATCAGAACACAAAAATGGTCATATTCTGTCCAGTGAAATAGAAATATCCCCTTGTTTGTTCTGAAATATTGTTCATTAATTTGTCACAATATAAGCCAATATGACAATAAGACAATAACAGATTCGTCATATTCGTAAACAGTGTTGGGGGACAGAAATAGTAATGAGTTATAATGAATATGTACATGTTTTAACTGGCTGGAAGTGCAACGGTAGAATAAGCTTAATTTCTAAACACAGATATTACACCATATACTGCCAGTAGAAGTAACAACATACAATGTCACAAATTCACAATCCATGTGATACTGCATGATATATTTTTATCAGTGGCCTTTTATAGTCTAAAATGTTATGTTTCCCCCTAGTGGTGACATGATGTCAATACGAGAGCTTCCCATTCCTAACTAATATGCTGCAGTTGTAGAACACAGTATTATAGCACCTTCATCCAAAGTGCTTTATAATGTGCATTACATTCACCCATTCACAAACCAATGGCAGTGGCAACCTTGGCTTGTAAGGCACCAACCTGCTCATCAGGAGCAGTTAGAGGTTCAGTGTCTTGCTCAAGGACACTTTGACACTATCCTGTGGATCTAACCGGGAACCTTCCGGTACCCAAGAGGTGCCTGTACCACCTCACTCAGTCACTGCCACCTCCAGTTGTCACAGTGTTTCCCTTTTTACTGCTCACATAACATATAATACATACATACATACATACATACTGTACATACTTATATTATACATATAAGACTAATCATTCAGATGTGTTCTTGAGGCAAGCTGATGGTCGAATAAGTAGTGTGCATGGGGTACTATTGGGGTAGGGTGCATACCAGGGTGCATGCCAGTCTTGCCAGACAGCAAATCCCTGGTTCAATTCCCGGGCCGGCCGGACATTTGCTGCATGATTTGACTCCCCCGGCTTTCCTGTCTCTCTACACTGTTCTATTTCAGTTTTTAATAAGACGGTGCGGAATCACATCCAGCCTTTTTTAAATAAACTTGAAATCTGTTCTTTATCGTTGGTAAATCTCGGGACAACTACAGTACACAACACAATGAGTGGCAGGTTTACTGGCAAGTCATCTTTAATGTCTTTCTCAAAAGCATCTGAAAACCATCAGATATTAAAGTAGCAGAACACGGTACATCCTCACAGCACCGACTTTTGGCAAGATCAGTCACAATGGTATTAATATGTTACTGTTTACAATAATACTATATATATAAATGTATTATATTCACATTATACACACAAAAATAATTCTGAGCGTACTGTTGGTCTATGCACTGATGTGTAATACTTCATCATATTCCAAAAGAATATTAATTATGTCAAGTTTTTAAGTAAAAACATCTGTTTTAAATGTTAACATATTCAACATTGTATAGTAAATAAAAAAATATCGTAATGATATCACTGACATTTAAATGACTACTTCACCCATTTTCAACCTATCTTCATATAATTGGTCCTCACTAATGCTCATAATAATATGGTAACTGTTTTTCTACTCTGTGTCTCAGAGGACGGCTGTGGACTGTTCAGAAAACCGCCTACCAGTGACATCATCTGTAGGGAGATTTGGCCATTTCAAAAATTTTATTTTATTTTTTATTAACACGAGAACAATGGCTTCGATTATAGAATGCCAACTTTCCAGGATCATAATATAATGAGAATTAGTGAGAAACTGGTTGAAGTGGTCGTTTTAAGGACCTGTAACCTTCTGGTACACAGCTCTGCATCAAGTAATTCACGTCACGTCGGCCATTGATTGCGGCTTCCGAGAAAACATTTAGAGTGAACTCTTTACGGATGTCTGCTCATAAAACCTAACTGGAGGATTCACTGGGTCTGGGTGACACTCAAAGAGGCTCACATGATGCGGTCACTGTAGTCAGTATCACAGCGGCTTCTGCAAGTCATGACGACGGTTTACACTGAAACAATCAAGATCAAAGCAATTTGCATATTGTCACTGTCGGGCGGGAAACCATTTATGTCCAAAACCGTAACTTTTCAGGAAATGGATCCAATGTAGTTATTTAGTCCCAATTCCAATTCTTCTCACTAGTATAATATTTATAAAATATTCACTTCGAAGGCTCAACAATGAACCGTCTGCTGGGTGCAGATTCCATGCAATACTTAAAACATCTCTGTTGTTCTTTTGATGTCAAATATTTACCCACATTCAGACTTCACTTAACCACTTTCATCCTGGTATCTTTATGTAGGGCATGTCATTATTATAGGTAAAAATCTCGTAACCTTTTCAAAATGACCTACAAACTGCGATGCGTTGTGAGCTTGAGGCTATTTTCACTTTTGCAAGACACTGTTATGCATCAAAGTATAAAATAGGGCATTATGAAAAATATGAAATATAGAGATACCATGTTTCTTTCTGCCCTGCAGTGACGATATACAGTTCTTAGGGTCTCACCCAAGATGTGTTGTTTGTCCTACATGGTCATCTTTCTCTTCCTCTGCACTCCATCTGCCGTTTGTCCCTCTCAGTTAATGCCCATTCATAAGCTATATCATGCCCATATACAGTACAAAACAGCACTGTACTGAATATTGTGGTTATCCAAACAACTAGCTGTGTTTCATTTCCGTTTTGTTAAATACCTTCACAAATGACTTTACATATAAAAGTAGAAATGTCCCTGAACTGCTACCAGTAGAACTATAATAGCTGTTGTGTCTGTATCCATCACAATGATCCGTCAGGAGACAAAGGGAAGCTGGCCAGACGTTGAGATTACAGCGTCACTCGGTAATTTCAGCGAAGATATTTAATGTAGAGGGAAACAGAAAAACCACTAGTATAGAGCTTTGAGGGGCTCCGCTCAACAACATATGGGGTTTAAGTGGTTAAAGCGCAACTCGTATTGCATAATCAGTCAACTAAGCATTCTGTACTGAAGCGCTTGTGATATGCTTGTTTTTAAGTGTTATTGTAAGTTGTAAGTTGAGGAATATGCATTTACTAAAGACATATCTGACTTCTACTCAAGACAGACAGTTTTCTACAAAAAATCTTAATACTGTCATCGGGCACTGGTTCTCAACCACAGGGGATCAAATGGACAATTATGAGTCTGAGAGTTACATTAACAACTGCCTAATGCAGTGAATGTGATTCTCAGAGGTTTTTATTGCAAGGTCCCCCAGTTTGATAGGCATCAGGCCAGACTCGCTTTTGATACAATTTGCTAGCTCTGGAATCCCTACCGACACTGTAAAAATCACACAGTGTTCATATAAACAGACCCATTTGTACTCTGAGTTACACTTACACCGGACCGCACATTGAGAACCAGTGATCCAGTGAACCAGCGATCTATGGCATGTTTAGTGTTTGTTATCCTACCTGACAGTTCTATTGGACAACAGGTATTACCATCAAGATGATGGTTCTCCAATGGCAGATGCACAGAATGTAGGAATATCTTCCGTCCCCCCATTGAGTGTGTGTTTATTTACTCTCACTTTCTGCTCACATCTGAGGCATGACTGTAAGAGTTGGGGTCTGGGGACAGTGGACTTTTCACTCCCCTTCTCTGTGTTTACATTTTTAGAATCCAGACCTGAGAGGGATGTGGAAACAGGGGGAAACACCAGAGAGCAGGTTCTGGCAGAACTTCACCCTTGGCCAGCAGGGGTACGTGTGGTTCAAGAGGGAGGTTCATGTTTTTCATCCAGCGCACACCACCTCCGGGCTCATTTTGAATATTCTCGTCCCTCGTCTCGGCTGATCTGATTGGTTTGCTGGAAGGAGGGGGGGTGTGAGGAGGAGGTGGTGGGTCAGTTACTCTGGTTGCTGACTGGAGGGAACTCGTTCTCGTCATCGAGACACACGGGCCCCTCTGCGAATTCGTGCTCTGGAATGACCTCTCCCTTCTGAGCTCCACCATCTTCAGAGTAGCCTGGGTAGAGACAAGGGGTTAGGAACAGCAATTATAGAACCATAGCGTCCCTATTCTGGGGCCGAACATTCACCAAAAATAGCCGATCTACAAGCTACAATGCGTCAATGTTACGAGCTTGTAGATCGGCTATTTTCAGCAGAGATTTAATGTAGAGGATGAAGTTGAAGACAATATATCTGCGACCAAAAACATGCAATAGTTTTAAATTAATATATTTATTCAACCCAATACAGCTACAAAGGCTAAGTAACTATCACAGAATCAAGAGTGGTGTACTTCAGGTGGACGTTCTCACTTAAGTGACCTGTCAGAAGCTACAGTAATCTTATATCTAAGGTTCGGCCTATTGAAGTATTGTGACAGTGGAAGTGTATGCCCATGGCACAGGTTTACCCATAAGGGTGGTTGACGAGGGCGGGGTGGAAGGGAGTGCCACGGTGGCAGCGTAAGACGGGTTGGCTGGCTGGGGCGGGACATCCTGTGACTCTGCGTCTTCCTCTTGTTCCCTCCCTGGGTCCTCATCCGTCTCAAACAGCCTTGAAGAAGAGGGAGACATTTGGGCATTCACTAAAATGGCCACATCAGGATGAAGGCCAACTGTCGCCGAAACGTTGTACCATGTAATATGTTCTGTGTTTTAAGGTCAACTAAACACTAATGCTGTTGTGCAGACTTTTATTCTTCTGAACTGTCAATCTGTGTCCAGCACCAAACTGAATGTGCGCAACGCACTGTTCTGAACTAGTAACAGCTGAACCGAAGCCGTGTTTTCACTACAGTATATTATTGGCAATGGGAGATTCCTTTTACAATATGCATGTTGTTTTACTGGCCTACTATAGTATAGCATTGGCCTGTATGTGTTATTGTATTGTATTGTCATGTATATGCAGTGTGCACGTTTTGACGATACAATACATTGGTGAAAATAACTACAATGTACACACACACACACACACACACCTGTGGTTTTGGACAAGGACACACTCTCCCCCGTCCTGAGGATCCACATTATAGATGTAGAGACGGCCATCTGAGGAAGCTACAAGCAACCGAGGCAACTTCTGAATCCTGACAATTTGTGACAAATAACACACACAACTATCATGTTATCAAACAGACACACACATTATGCACCTTTTCTATTGTCCTTAGTATGTAACTTGAGGGTGTGTCATTTTGTCCTTATCTCTTGAGGAGTTGAGGTACACAATGAATGACGCAAGATGATGCTTTTATCGTAGTTGTATCACAGTTTAAGTAGTAGATTGTCACACTTTATACTTGAATTCAACGGTTGGCATGGCACCAGTCGGTGCATTAGCATGGTGTGTATGCCGTAGGTTCCTAGGTGAGTGTACCTATTTTCCAAAAAAGCAAGGTTTGTAGATTAAACTACCACCCAGGGGCCTACAGGTACCTATGTACAAATGCACCACACCTAACTCGCTAATGTGCTGACCAATGAAATTAACTGTATACTGCTGAAGTTTCTTAACTAAAGAGAGCTATGGGGGAGTATTGACTATGCACGTTCATTGATAATTCATCGCAAGGATTTCAGACGCGTCTTTAATGCTCCTAGTGATGTGGAGGTAAATTCCCATACACGTGGAACTATCTGTCTTGTATGTGTCTCCTCTTTGTGTCTTACATGGCCAGGGCAGTGACATTCTTCAGGCCACACATGTTGAGTCGCACGGTGGCGAAGGCGCGGTCCTGGTTCATCATGTCAGACACCTGGGCCGGCAAGTAGGTGCTGGCTGCCGTGAACATCTTCCCCATGTAGGCTGACCACGTAGGGGACTCTACCTCTCGACTTGGGGAGGAGTTGATGGTGGAGGGGTTGGACACAAACCACGAGTCATAGTTAAATGTGAGTCTACACTATGGATAGTTTGTAAAAGAAAATGAAGAAAAAATATATAGGCTACACTAGATATACCACAGCAATGAAAAGTAGGGCAAATATGTGGCGTTGATGTCAATGTGCACAACATACAACAATTGACAACAATATAGTACTTCATAGAAGTGGTCCAGTTCATAACTGACACCTGGTGACAGAAATACATTACTGTAGCTACATCGAATGAATTAATGATTTTTATCTTTAAGGTAACAGTTTGCTGTGGTATAATGGGGTTGATATGGTATACTTACACACCCTTTAACCAGCCTTATTATCCTCTTACTCATCGACTGAACTGTTGACGGTTCTTTGTGTCAAATTTGCTCTAATTAATCATAGCTTTAGATCAATAGTATTGTGTCTCCCCCCCACCCCTCCACTCTAGCATGTACAGTATGAGTGTGTTTACCTGGGGCTGTGCTGCTCCAGTTTGAAAATGTGGACTGTCTCAGTGTTGCTAGAGGCACACAGGAACTGGGCATCTGCACTGAAGGACAATGAGCTGATGCTAACATATCTGACGCACACACACACACACACACACACACACACACACACACACACACACACACGTGTAAGGTGTCAGATAAGTAAGATAATTTACTACGCATTATCATTTTACAGGTGCGACCCCAGTAAGAATTCCAGGCCAAATTACATTATAATACACATTTCAGCAAACAGAGGTCATCTGATAATAATGATCCCCTGTGAATCAGTCATTTGGGGTCGTATTTTTTTAGAAAGGTTTTTGTATTCTCCACTCCTTTTTATTCTTATTTTAATGTCTTAATTACATGAGGTCACCAGGTAATTCTAGTCCTGTGTGAATAGGGCTGAATGTAAAAACGTACCCAAATGTTACAGGCCCGCCAGGGTGCCTTTATTCACTCTGCATCAAAGCATTAAAGGATTTCACTTTGGAGATGAAAGTGTATGCGTGCCCGTGGTACTTACCTTTTCATCCCCCGTCTGAACTCAAACAGCTTCTGGCCCTCAGGGACGGTGAAGACTCTGATTACAGTGCCCTGGATAGAGGAAAACAGACAGCGAGAATGACTGGACTGACAATAGGGAGGAGGGAGAAAGTCACGGTAGAGAAAAACAAAAGAGATATGGATGGAGAAGCTCTGACCTTCTCTGAGGCGCTGGCCACTTTGTTTCCTGAGACGTTGAAGGTGAGAGCAGCCAGAGGGCTGTCATGGGCTGGGATCATGGTCACTGTATTCTGAGAGACAAAAGCAGTGTTTTCTAATCATCATTTCATTTCTGGTATGAAAAGAAAAGAAGAACAGAACAAAAATAATTATATATATATATATATATATATATATATATATATATATATATATATATATATATATATATATATATATAAGGGCTATCTTGATGTTTTACTGGGTAAACACAGCTGAAGCTATTTAGGTAGATTGTGTGAGGCATGTAGCAGATGGGTGAAATGACTATTTCTAGGGGTGTTTTCCCCGCCTGCGTTTGGTTGGTATTTTGGTGGTTGGTGTTTTGGATTGGATGGATGGAGAGTCCAACTGATTGTCGGTGGACTTTTGCCTTTCATAGTCCGTACTGGAGGCACACTAACCCCATTTTATAAACAACATTTCAGGTCACACTGGACAGGTCACACTCACAGGTACATGGATTAAAGTAAAAATAAAATCCCACGACTGAAAGGTTTTGTTATAGGTCAAGCCTCGAGCTGCGATTTTTTTACCCCCCCCCCCCCCCCACACACACACACACACACACACACACACACACACCTAAACTGCAAACAAACTATTGGCACAATATGTAAAATGTGTACACCATAATGGCGGTCTGCAACACAATCCATTCATAAATCATATACTCAGTCTGGTAAAATGGTAAAAGGACTGCATTTGTATACTTTCTTGTCTGTCTGGCCTTCAAATTGCTTTCCAGTGAGTGTATTTCACATTCATTGACACACGGATGGTGGAGGAAACCATGCAATGCACCAACCTGCTCATCTGGAGCAGTTAGAGGTCTTATGTATCTTGCTCAATGACATTTCTACACGCATCCAGGAGGAACTGCGGATGGAACTGAGAACCTAGCTCCAATTCCAGGATGGCCACTCTACTTCGTGCACCCGATCTCCCTCAGGAGACACTGCAGCATTTTGTGTGGAACTGCATTACAAAACTAAAATAATCCCACTAATGGTGGCCTCACCAGGTTGTTGGCGTCATAGACAATGATCTCTCCAATGGTAGCACTGCCAGGATAGGCCAGGTATGAGTTTCCATGGTTCACAGACAGGGCACACAGACCTAGGGGAAGTTGACAGGATCAAGTTGTATGACTCGTATTTCATATGGGTGTGCATGTACTGTATGCAGTATTTACAGTATGCTTGGTTCTTTGTAGTGTATGTGTACGAGTGTATTGCACCTGAAGGGTTGGTGGGTGTGTTGAGTAGTGTTTTGAGCAGTTTCATGTCTTTGATGTTATGGATGTAGATGGACTCCTCCAGACACACCACCAGCCTCTGCCAGCGAGAGACAGACAGAGGAAGATTAATGACAATGACAGGGACATTAATGAGGAAGATCAGCTTAGACAAAATCAGGAACTGGAAGTTTCAACTGTGTAGACACTATTTATATTTAATTCTATCAAACATAGCATATAAGTGTCAGGAGTTTAATGTGTGACAGATTAATATGACTTAATTACACTGCAAAATGCTCCGTATTAATAAGGGTCCGTTTTGGTCTATTATCATGCTCTCAGAGTTAAATTAACGCTGAAGGTTTTACTGTGCAGAGTCAGACCTATTAAAATGATTGTTTCCTAGAGGGATTTAGCATTGGTTGATTGATTGAAATTTGTATTTCACAGAATGTAGATTGTAGAATGGGTACATTTCAAACGAAAGTCAATACAAAAACTGCTACTTTGTGATGAAACCATAAAAAGCACAGGACTTGTTTACATCATGGTCCACCATTTTCAATTCATTAAAGATGTACAAATATACACTCATATGATGTGTATGTATACAAATATACACATGATATGAAGGAAATAAAAATGGGAAAAACATTTCCTTACTGGAAAAGGGGGGACGACGACTCACATTTTTATTACGGGGGCTAGTTTTGAATTGCAGCCGTCCGTAGGTGCTCTTTGAGAGTTCTTTTGAAGGAGTCAATAATAATGACTAAACAGGAAGTAGTTTGGTATCATGCTCGGAGGAATCAGATAGGACTTTTCTGTTTGGATGTATGGGCTGTCAAGGCCAGAACTAGCTTTTTGCCACTCATTACTGTAGGTGTTGGAGCCAGTTTTATGTTTTCTTTATTTGTTGAGAATGTTATAATTTGGATCATTAGAAGCCTCCACCTCAAATTAGATTCCCTGGTATGTCATGTTAATTTAGTGAGCCCTTTTGCACTTCCTGTATAATTTCTCCCCTTCAAAGTAAAAGCTCCCCTGCAGTGATTTGTAACTTTTATTTTGAAAGGTTCACTGGGAGCCAGGAAGGGCCGTAGCTTGTTAAAGGTCACTTGACAGGCATTTAGAGAACAATAGGAAATGTTTGGTGAGGCTGGGGAGGCATACAGTTTTTGACCGCACTTACGCACTTGCTTACTTATTTCATATACTTATTATTTCATGTTTTGTTTGTAGATATTTGGAGTTAATAAATATTATTCAGTTGAGCCACAATTCTTCTCTGCACCTTCTTTCTGTCCGAGTCAAAACACCCCAGGGCCCTCACCATGTGGAGTTAGAGGTTTGGATATCGAATGCCTCTACAGTAGGTGTTCCCGTACTTCCGACTACGATGATGTCATGCGCATAGCCTCTATGGTATGCTCTTGTCTCTCTCGCTTTCTGGCTTATTTTGCTTGTTACTTGTAGATTAGCTATTTCTGAATAGCTGAAAACTGAAATAGGGAATACTGTAAGAGTTTAAATTGTTCCTCATTTTGCTGGGTGACCGCTTGAAACCCCCTCAAGGACCCCCTGGGGGTCCCCAGGCCCCACTTTGAGAACCACTGCACTAGGTAACCCCCCCCCCCCCCATATGACCTATGACCTCTCCATTACCTGTCTGTTGAGCCTGACAGCCAAGATGTTGCTGGAGTAGCTGTAGTTGCAGATCTCTGTGCCCTTCTTGAAGTGATAGACGTTCATCCTGCGTGGTAGAGACAGGCTGACCACCACCACCAGACTGCTGGAGAACAAGCGCTCCACGATGTACACATCTGGACACTCAGCTGGAATGGGAAAGGAGAAGGTAAGGGAGATGTACACATCTGGACACTCAGCTGGAAGGGGAAATGAGAAGGTAAGGGAGATGTACCCATATGGACACTCAGCTGGAATGGGAAATGAGAAGGTAAGGGAGAGGAAGGAGATCAGGGTGCAGTGTTCGATACAGTGACTACTGAGTTGACCAGAGATCCCGGTTTGTGCCGGTTTCAGGCTGAGTGACTCAAGTTATAAATATAAAGTACAAATATCTCTAAAACACTAAAGTGTCACGGTTTCCAACCTTCACAGTTAAAAAGAAACATTTGTTTGGAGTGCTTACATAAATGTTTATCATGTTCTGCACTGTTGAAAGGTGCTGATCTACAAACTCATTTTTTAAATCCGATTTAAGGGATTAAGGGTCCCGGTTTAGTGTACGAGTCTTCTAAAAAGACACAATTGCAGAGGGATCACAATAAATACACAGTGCAGTTGTGCTGTTGTGAACCATGATGTCCAGATATAAAGGCTGCAAAGTGCAAACATTTTAAAATGAAACTGAGACTGATTACTGGTGATAATGCAGCAACAAACACTTTCAATTTGAATAATATCCTGATAATTGGTGTTATATGTGCATATAGCTAAACAGTAATCGTATACCAGTTGTGATTGATTGATAGATTGAAAATGCATAATATAATTATTTATACACATCTGTCAATAGGATAAATAAAAACACTAAAAGGCCTGAGAGCTTATTTAGATTCTGGTCCTTTAGACAATCTAATTATTATACCGTTGCCTATACAGCATTTTTTTTTTTTATTGTTTATCCTTAACCTGAAAGCAACATGACAAATTGTAAACTGTAGATAAGGAAGTGAGCTTTCTCACATTTGGCTGTTGTTTCAATTTGTGACGACAGCATTATGGTCATTATGTAGACCATTAGATATCTGAGGTTTGTTTGCATGTAAGATTAAAATCCCAGCTCTTGGATAAGGAACACATTTAAGTTCCAGCTTCCTCAAACTGACTCCAGTCTATCTTTGTTACAACAACAAGGACTATAAAACGTACTGTACTGTAGCTCCCCTAGATGTTTACTTTGACTGCATGGGAGTTGGCAAAGTAAACAAGACTGAGCTCCTTGAGACTTCAATCTGTCATCACAGGCAGAACACTGTACTGTACTGTGTACAACTAGACCGATGCCAGATTTTTGGGGTCTGATTTGATCCCATCATGTGATCCTACATGTATGTTGCGTCGTTGTTACGATCTCACGTTTTGACCGATATTCTATACACACCCGTGCATACTACCGGTGTGCAGATTCTGCGTTGCATTGGTAACTATATAGTTACAGTAGTGTAATCCATACGAATAAACTATTTAAAGATGTATAGAATGTAAAATGCTGTTTCCTAGAACTCTTACCTCCCTCGTGGATGCAGTCCAGTTTGTCTACCGAGGTGACAGAGAAGAGCCTATAACCAGTCTTCGTTCCTATCGACAGTGATCTGAGACACAAAAGAGACACTTATAGATAACAAAGCATCAACGTTTTTGAAGTTTGATAACATTACAGTCAGACAGTTCACAATGTAATCCCCAAAACTGTATGGCAGATGTGCTGAAATGGAATGCAGTGTTACATTGTCCAGTGCCCTGCACAAGGCAGTGTTACATGAATCTATACTGCATATTGTGCTACCATGCCTTTGCCTAATATTGGTAAATGGTAATATGTTCACGCATAATTAATCTTTACCATCTTTACTATCTTATCAACTTAATCTATAAACATAGACAAAGGACTGTTTTCATCTGTGAAACAAACTAACCCCAAAAAGTCAAAGGTTGTATAAGGGCAGCTTGATACTGTAACTCGAAACTGATGTTTACAAGTGTTTTGTGTTCAACACATTCACTCAATTATATGCCCTCTCACTCACTCACTCGGGAAGGTGCACACGCTCACACACGTGAGCACATACATACACACACACATACACACACGTGGGTGCGTGTGTCCAGGATGTGAAATAAAAGGAATTGATGCCAAGCTTCACTGGTCTGACTCTGACTGCCACTATAAATAGCCATCATCCAGCGTGGCTATGCACTGGGTGGTCAGTATGAATGATACAAGCTGAGGTGAATTAGGTCAGATGACTTCTCTGATAACTGTACCATCTTTGGTGATAAGGGGCAGCAGTGTTACGCCTATCTACGGCTATACAACAGAGGTACTGCAGGCCATGAGTCGGCTGAGTTGGCAAACAGCATGCAGGCCAGGTGCCATCTAAACTGTCAGAGCCATAATGCACAGACAATATCCCAGTGATTAACGGTTAAGGGTCACAAATGTTCATATGAGGGTTTTTTAATACTTTATTAACAAGCGTATTAACAGTACTATATGTATAGTACAGTCAAAGGTTTTTCTAAAATGATAAAACAAAAATCCCCAGGCTTGTTAGGGCTCCCAAGGTGGGCTCTCTCTCTCTCTCTCATCTTATGATTGTCTGAAGATGAAAGGAAAAAGTATTGTGATAGGAACTGCATGTGGACTGGTGGTGTTTACAGTTACACACCTAGCTGGTGCTGTGTCCCAGGCCCCCAGCCAGTACAGGTGTTTACGTAAAGGGAACACACCTCTAACTGACATAAATCAGTAACGTTATTCTGCCTTTATAGTTTAGTGGGTGTCAGCTCCATTGCTTAGAAGTAGTGTATACATACATTATACATGCTATTGAATGGGAGTGGGACGGGATTAATTCGATTTATTTTTAACTCAATGATTTATTGATTGTAGTTGGATTATTGACAACGACAAATAAAGGATAAGACTTTTAATTGAACTTTACCAGATATGCCTATGCTGTCTCCCTTATTATTTGTGATGCTTGGCCACATGCGCCACGGAAACACATTAACACATAACAAAGGAAAGTGAATACAAAAGTCACGAAAGAACAATACAACCATTGTTAGTTGTTGTTACAAATAGAATATGGTTATCATATAACGTTATATATTATAATACTTCTGACTGAACTCGCTCGGTTACTTTTAACCCGTATTCGTAATAACCGATATCAATTTGTGAAAATAAGAGTCTTAAGACAATTTGTAATTATTCAACAAAATGCGACAGACACTTCTCTACCTCCCTTTAAGATGATATAAGACTAACCTTGAAGTTCTGACGCCGAGATAGAACTAATTACGCACACATACTCCCTGCTTCTAACATCAACCATTGTTCAGTACGACTACAGTGCAGTACCAGCGAATGTTATGCAACAGTCAAGTGCCACATGGAGGGAGAAGAAGCGGTGCTGCTCGTGCTCGGACTGCATGGCGCGAGGTCGCTTACGTGGTGTCCTGGTTGAATGAGGCACAGATCACACCGTGGTTCCCCGCGGAGTCTTCGGCTGTCTCCTGTGATTCCATCCCCGCCACTGATCACCCCTCCCCGGTCGGAGGCCTCGGGATCAGATCGATCGCTCCTCTCCTCCCTGTCAGCAGCAAGCGCCACGCGCACACAATCCAGGGAACAGATTGTTTTAGCACGGGCTGTCTGAGGTCTGAGCGGACATATTATACATTATACATAAATATGCAACCACTCGATTCCAAAACTCAAAAGAGAATCAAAAGGAAACACAGGCTTCCCTGATGCATTGTTTCACGTCTGAGTGACGACAGTGTTATTATTATGTTATTAACTTCAGTAGCCCGACAGCAAAACAAAAACAGCTGATGGGTCGATGCGTCACACCAACACACGTTTCTATTGGCTGTCAGAAGCAGGCCAGTCTGCCTCGCCGCCTCTTCTAATTGGCCAAGCTATTGAAAGTCAGTAATTGATTGATCTTTTTGTCCATCCGTCAACTAAGTGCCGCCTATTTAGAGAGACCGGTCTTCTGATTGGCCAATTGTAGTTCCCAAGTACCTCTGGAAAGCATGGTGTCTATTTACTGCCCAGTGTTCAGATCCTGTCTAGAGCCAGCCTACATTACTACAACACACACACCACACACACACACACACACACACACACACACACACACACACACACACACACACACACACACACACACACACACACACTGTGTCCGTATCCACTGTGGGCCGGTTCTCCAAACTGCAAAGTGAATTGACCCTAGACAAGTCACAAGAACATGTTTTGATACTTTACCAATTACCATAAAAAAGGACACATAATAGAATGTGTCCTTTCTCCTGTCCCTTCTCATAATTCTGTTTTGGTTTCTACTATAGGCTACAGTGGTGGAAAGTACTACACTACTGGTATACTGTAAGTAAAAACATACAGCCTGTAGTGTAGTCTATACAGGTAGGGTAAGTGATTCTTTGGTTTAAACAAGTAGGCTCAATACTACTACTAGCTCTATATATTCTTATAGAGGGTTTGTTCAGTTCAGTAACAGCTGTCTCCATCACGTCTTTATGAGGATACAGATTAAACAAGTGACATTGGAAGTGAATAAAGTGATGACGCAAAGAAATGAGTAGGCTATACAAAATTGGAACAAAACTTGAACACTAAAAATGAAGTTGATTACTGGGTAGCCTATACAATCTCCTGATTGTATGAATTGTTTGACCATAACATGTATTTTCTGTCTAGTCTAGAGCTCTAATGCCAACGGCTCTAATGCCCTAATGCCTAATGCTCTAATGCCAACGGCATTAGAGCTATGGAACAGAGCTATCTCTTGAGTAATATTAACCCAACACTGGTCTGGTCCCGACACCCCATACCATGAATCTGATCTGAATGAAAGATATGCACCTACATGCATTTTAGATGCACCAAATGCAACAATTGAGACGCATCAAACGTGATGAGCAGCTGTGCTGAAATAGCTCTGCAGCAGCCAGCAAGCAACATACTCAATCTGATAGCGATCGATTCTCTCTCCATTTCCCTTTGACGTCACGATTTCCGCGCGGTCTCCTTTAAGGTTGCTAGGGGTTACGGCTCACATGTCAGAACGAGGAGAATTGACGTCAATGACGGCTCGTGATTGGTCCTAACCCGTATCCGGTGGGGCAACGGTCCAGGGCTTGGGAGAAAAATCGAAGGGAGAATCTGATAACAGTTCACTTTTTCACTCATATCATCCATCCCGACTCACTGTCCAACGGCTCGGTAGGAATTCCGAGTTTAATCGTAAGTATTTGCTCGTCCGCGTGCTCGCCGCAAATGACCTCTGGATATAAATGAAGAATATTTGTTTGCTTCGTCTCGCATTTGTTTATGATAGAAGCTCAAGATGGCGTCATCGGATGAAAGCTTTGAATTTGCAAGGCCAGCTGACACAAAACTGGCCGCCAGGAGCTTGTGCCATCGAGACATTAATGTGTCGAGATGTTTCGCAAAGATGGCTAAACAAAATAGTTCAAAAACGCTATGTGCATTTGCTGTGTATGGATGTATACCCCGGAGTAGTATCTGTATTGATCTTCTGGGCTGCATCAATTTCCCCAACAAGCATTCCTGAATCCTGACCTATAGCTGGCTACACATTATAGCCTACTGGCTTTAATGTTCAAAGTCAAGATTACCAGTATGTATAGTTGAGTCGCTTCTAGATGTTGTATTTGTATTTGTATTATTATTATTTTTTTGCTTATGCAGCATACTTCATCAGTTGTTGAGCAAGGTCATTTGTGCATTATGCATGGTTGTGGTTTCTGTAATTTTATTGACAACCCACTTTAACCACCCTATATACTTTACCAAGGTCCCCCAGGGTTCTATTCTTGCCCCTCCTCTTCCCCACCAAATAGCTGAAAATAGTAAATACAAGCTACTACTACAAGCTTGTAGAATCCGTAGGAGTTGCTGTTTTCCCATGATTATTACTATTATGAAATTCCCAGAATCCTAGGGTGCAAGTAGTTTAGGTTTAGGTGAGTAAGATGGTGCTGATGCATGTAAGTGTATCATATTAGCATCTTCATGACCACTTATGGTCAATATGGCAGCCATATTGATAGGGTAATATAGGGTTACCTAAAGGAAGATGGGGGACACCTAAACATTGTGGGCACTTAATTGTTAAATTGGTAAAAAATGGTCTGAAGTAGTGTATAATACTATACATGATGTAAAGATGCTTCAACATTTTATGGTATCTTAAGCCGAAACCACACCAAAGGGTAGCCCCTCTAGGAACCCTCCGTAAAGCTTTTCTGAAATTTGTCACTTTACGTATAGGGTCCCTGGCAGATGTAAATACCCTCTGTTCAGGCTGTGCTGCGGCCTGGTGGTGGTGGTGAGATGTTTCAAAAGATGCATAAAACTGCTAGGGACGCGTAGAGACGAGCAGCTAGCCACTCTCGTTGCGAGAGGCGGTACAATGGGAAGTCAATAAGGAAGGAAGAGAGAATTTCAGAGCAGCCAAAACGGGGAAACAAATGATAAAAAATACTTAACGGCATCTGCACCAAATGAAAATTCTCTCACGTTTCCGTTGTCTCCTATACCAGTTTTATGCATCTTTTGAAACATCTCACCACCACCACCAGGCCACAGCACGGCCTGAACGGAGGGTATTTACATCTACCTACCATAGCGTGTGGAAGAAATGTACAGTAAAGTGACATCCAAATTTCAGAAAAGCTTTACGGAGGGTTCCGAGAGGGGCTAACCAAAGGGTTGGGTCGGGACAAAACAGTTTTTAAGGTCAACCACACCAATGCAACTCAATGAGTTGCATTGGTGTGGTTTACCTTAAAGAAACGTTTTGTCCCGACGTGACCCTGTGGTTTGGGCTTAGGCCTGATACAACTATTTATGTCCAAATGTTTCACATTTGTGGTGGCCTCTATGGGAAGAAAGTGGAAGCACCTTTGGTGGTACGTTCTTTAGAGGCCCTGCAACATGCAATTTGGAGTGGTGAAAGGGAATTTCACCACGCCTCAGCCAGGTAGAGATAGGTCCGCTACTACTTCACAGGCACAGCAGAGGGACACAACCGCAACAAATGTCAGGAAGACAATGTTAGTACATCCTCAGATAAGAGCCGTGACTCTGAGTCTGGAATCCAGACAACTCTGCCAGTGTCTTCCTCACTTTTGTTCTGATTTGGAGTTATTGGAGGTTGTTGTTTTCATGTGTTTTTTTTAAGAAATAGTCCCCTCCCACTAATTTGGACTGTCAGCAGGCGGTGTTGAAATGGGAGCAGTAGGACAGAGGCATATGTCCTCCTGATGGGGTCTCATCACTGGTATGTGAGCCAGTAGGCACCAAAGTCTGACATCAATGCTACTAGAGGGCGCTATCCCCCTGGGTCACAGGCGGCGTTATTTTTTGTATTGGAATCTCCATAGGCAAATCTAATGGATTGTGTCATATAAGAACTGTGTTCCAGAAATAAACAAACCACCCCGGTCAACTGACTGAAGAGTACGAAGTTTCTTGTTTTTTTCTCCAAACACAGACATTATCAAATGTAACTCAATATCATAAACAGAGTCTCATACCTGATAGAATTACCGGGGTGTTTTTATTTTTTGGAACACTGTTCTAAATAACACGTGACCCAGGGTAGTGGGAGTGACGTCAGGACTTCAGTACTCTATAGTCTATACAGAAATGTGTTGGGAGGGTTAAAGGGCCACTTCACCCCTTTTGCATCTGATGTTTAGGACACACAAAACACTTTCCTGGAGTTTTTGTGTGTGTAATATGTGTTTAGTATTTCAAAGTGCCAGTGATGTCATAGACACTGGTCTCACTTCCTTTCTGGACTACATGTTGTCTCAGTAAGACAGCCCTCCCCCTCTCCACAAGGAGGAGCAGTGTAGCAAAGCCATATGGTCATTGTAGCAATTAAGCAAACCCTGGTCAAACACAGGCTACATTATTTATCTGGCCTTAGGGTGCAACTTTCTAATTGTGCTACGGTCTATCTACTAAGTATATACTATTCTATTAACATTGAGTGACTGCAGTTTCTTCCATTGGGGAAATGTCCCTTTAAGTGGCGTAACAACTAAATTGGAAGAAAAAAAGGGGTAACAATATTTGGCTACTCTAAATTTGGAGAAATAAAAATGAAGGACAATCGTTAACTTGTTAACATCTGTCTGGTAAGTTCAACTAAGTTGGTTCGATCTTTGCCTCATTTTTTTTTGTAGCATTGCAATGGCATTTGTCACATGTTCCTGTAACAGATTAGGTGGGTCTGCCAAGTTTCCAGAGACACTCACTGTAGTAACATGAGGTCTGTTGATCCTGGCTCATCTTTGATAACGTGGCTGGTAATCTTTCCCTGGGACTTGTCAGATTACATCCGAATCCTATTATACTGCCACACATGCATGATTTTAGGCATGGGTATAGGTCTGTATAAGTTTACAGGGTGGACCTTTGTTCTGGCAGAATTGAATTGGTTTCTGTAAAATGCAGGTAATGGTCTCAACAGGGTCCCTTTTTAGAATGCATGAGTAGAGCCGGCATGAATATATCTGCAAAACCGCTTCTATCATGCAAGTCAATGAAGTGATCTGGGGTCTCTTTCAGGCTGTTTTTGGTCAGCATTGGTATCAATCATAGCCTGAGGTCTTGCAATCTCACAGAAATACATAAACATGCTTCTATGCTATGGTTTATATTGTTGGAATATTGGACCTTTGTCTTACTGTTCTAGCCTAAGAATAGACCTACTGCATGTGTGCTACAGTTGTACTGTAAGTATTACTGTCATTTTCTGTGGTGGAAAGTGAAACTAGCTTTATTTCATGCTGGCTGGGTGTAAACAGATATTGTACTTTTCTTTGTCTTTCTATCTTGAACGATATATGAACTGTGTGCAATGTGCATTGGAGGGGGGGGGGGTTGTCCATGTTAGTCAATGCTCTATTCATCATTGTGTACCCTTGCATTTGTGAAACTAATTACTGGGAGATATGGTCAAAAACTAACCTTATAATTTCCTGTTTATAGTACCAATTCAGGTTTTGTGCTGGACTCGTGCTGTTTTGTTTGTCTAGTTACAGAGATGACATCACATGATCATGTGACTAGAGTTGAAGCCTACTTCATACTTCGTCTAACAACTGTGTCACTTGCCATTGAGTTTGAACCTAAAACCGTGTCACATATTTAGTTAATTTTGCTTGTTATTTTTGGCAAGTGCCATGGTCGTGCAACAAAGTATAAATTAGCCATATAACTTCTTCCTTTTTAGAAGCAGACAAGTTATGCAGTGCCAAAATCACTCTCTCTTTGCTTTCTCACTCTAGCTCTATTTTTCACACTTGTTTTGGTGTCTGTCCATTTTCAGGAAGCCACATGCATACACACTGAAGCAATTTGCACTCTTTATGTATTTTGTATGTCTTGTTCCCTCCTCCTGCATACTTCACCCGAAGCCCTTTAAGTTTTCCCTTTGATGTGCTCTACCTTTAGGGCTTGATGACTGTATTGATCGTCTAATATTGCCCTCCTTTGCACCTAATGTGTGTCTCTCCCTCTCTAGTTCAGAGGTTAGAGGTCACAGAGCAGGGGTCGTGGTGGTCGTGTCATGGCGTCAGGCAGTACAAGCAGCGAGGAGGAGCGGAGCCTCAGGGAGTGTGAGCAGTATGTGCAGAAACACAACATCCAGCAGCTGCTCAAGGACTGCATTGTCCAGCTGTGCACCTCCCGACCTGACAGGCCCATGGCCTTTCTCAGGGAGTACTTCGAGAGGCTGGAGAAGGTGTGTGTGGGTGGATGTCTGTGTTTGTGTGTAGCTGTGTTTTTGTGTGTGTGTGTGTGTGTGTGTGTGTGTGTGTGTGTGTGTGTGTGTGTTATACAGTAAATATATGTTTGGCTGTGCAATTTATCAGTATTTTTTGAATATTGTGTCTTTTGCTGGTTTTAAAGACTGCATTACAGTAAATGATTTGACTGATTTGATGGTTATTTGTCAAACTCATGTGTAAATATTTTGTCAAAGCACAAATGGCCATTCACACAATATCATCACATTATTGATATCAAGGTATTTGGTAAAAATATTGTGAGATTTGATTTTATCGTCCAGCCCTACATAATACTATAGTATGTATTAGTTTGTGCATGTGTGCATACATATACATTTGTGTTTTGCTTGTCCTTGTGATGTTTACCATCACAAGGACAAGCAAAACGGTTACTAAACATTGATAATTGTACAGTTCATCCATAATTTAAACTTTATATTATTAAAGTCACATTTTGGTAGAATCCAGACTGATCGTGTCAGGTTGTCAATTTGACAAACTCCTAATAAAAATAACGTTGGCCATTATTATTCTGAAACTCTTCCTGTTTGTAGAAAAAACAGAGAAACGAGTACGTCTTTGGCAGCTGAATGAAAATCCAAACAAGTTACATGGGTGACAAAGTCAACAACCAAAAACAATGTTGTGTGACCATGGCACTCTTGTGGAAAAAAATAAATACACCTTTATCGTACTGGCAACATTTGAGAGTGCCTTAGTCGCTGATGTCTTTGGTTTGTTAGTTGATTTCCTGTTTGTATTACTTTACTCCAACACGGTACATAGCAGTGGGCGTGGTTTTCTGGACCCACTAAAAAAACGGATGTTTTCCGTCAATTTCCTTTTTTTAAAGTAATTAATTGTTTAATAAATACCCTTTTTATATAGCAGTTTTCTTTTCTTTTTCACAGAATCAAAGATGTTCTGGTCATGATCTACCAGGATCCTGGATGGCAGGATTCTAGGCTTAAAATAATTGATATAAATAGTTTTGTAAATCTCTTTGGGGAAAAATGAATGGCTGATTTTTCAGTGGGCCCAGAAAACCACGCCCACTGTTATGCTCTATATAGGCAGGCAGGGGCATTTTTTAAACCCCTCCCCAATCCCACCCGTCCAGGAGGAGGCCAAGCAGATCCAGAACCAGCAGAAGGCCAGCAGTTCTCGCTCAGACTCTCGGGACGAGGAGGTGTCTCCTCCCATGAACCCCGTTGTGAAGGGCCGCCGGCGGAGAGGAGCCTTCAGTGCAGAGGTCTACACAGAGGAGGATGCAGCCTCTTACGTCAGAAAGGTAGACACACTCGGTGTTACACATCATTGAAATCAGAATGACTATTATATGATGAGGTTAGCTTGAATGGTGAGCTGCTTCTCTCTTTCTTTCACAACTATCAAAACAAACACTGTCACATGTACATTTATGGGTCAGAAAAGATGTGCACATACTCTGGAACATTTGTGTTTTCAAAGGTCATTCCCAAAGATTACAAGACCATGGCAGCCCTGGCCAAAGCCATTGAAAAGAATGTACTCTTCTCGCATCTGGACGACAATGAGAGAAGGTACCAAAAATCTAAAATCCAGCTAAGATGATCTCCAGAGGGGATGTGTTTTTTTTATTCTGGTATTCAGGTGTTTTTGTCCCCAGTGATCAACACCTGAATCTTTGTTGTTCTGCAGTGATATCTTTGATGCAATGTTTCCAGTTACTTACATCGCCGGGGAAACCGTTATTCTACAGGGTAGGAACAAATTTGTTACAGTTTTTTTTATGTTGCACCACCCATTTCTTTTTTGTATGAAAGTTTTCATTATTGATGTACTGAAATTATATCCTTGTATGTAATTCCTTTGCATGTAGGTTTCCTTGTGTATGAAAAGGAATGTGACTTGATTAGGTGCCATGGTGATATTAACAATGCCATTCTATGCACGCAGGTGACGAAGGAGACAATTTCTACGTCATTGACCAAGGAGAAATGGATGTGAGTGACTCACGTAACGCTGTATTTTGGGAAACGGCGTCACACCTGCTATAGTTGGTTAGATCTGACATTAATGTAAGGTGCTGGGCTTTACCAATGAAGATGATATATAATGCTCTTTATTAATGCACCTATATTTTATTATGCCAAAGCCTCTTGTTTAAAGGCTCATACATAGTCTGTATTTTCGGTGGTGGGGTGACCACCGAACTACAACATGACGTCACGAGCCGCGGTGAAGAGCAAACCACCACCACCGCTCCAGCCCTTCTCTCTGTTTTTACTCGCCACCGCTCAAGTTATTTCAGCTCCGGTGGTCAGCTCACCACCGGAGCGGTGGTCACCTCACCACCGAAAATCCAGACTATGTATGAGCCTTAAAGAAGCACCAAGAATTTCTAAAGTAAGTAAGGACGTACAATTTTAAAAGATCCGAAATATACGGAGGTGCTAGCCTTTAAAAATAAACAATAAAATCTTAATCGTGAAGCATACAAGCATTACATTCCCATTGACAATGAATGGATAATTTTCGTCATACTGTATGTGGACGAGCAAATCAACATGTTATGTCATGATGATGTAGGATAATAAGAGCACCCCTCACTAAACATGGGTGTAATTTTTAAGAGCGAAGGTTAAATTTGTTAAAACCCTGCTCTCTGATAATAGCTGTTATTTTTTCTATGTTTGAACATGTTTGCCCATAAAATTGGGTTGTGAGGGTTAAAGTCGTTAACAAAAAATGTCTTCCTTCCTTCTTTCCACTGTCAGGTGTATGTGAACAATGAGTGGGTGACCAGCATTGGGGAGGGAGGCAGCTTTGGAGAGCTGGCTCTGATCTATGGAACACCCAGGGCAGCCACCGTCACAGCCAAGACCAACGTCAAACTGTGGGGTATCGACAGAGATAGCTACAGGAGAATACTTATGGTGAGGAGGCATTGCTCTTAACAGTTGCCGTATTTTCTTAGATGGTAGCCCGGGCATTATTTCAGAGTAAAAGCGGCTATATCTTCCCGGCACCCAGAGCTTCTATTTTGAAAGAAATCCAGGCGCTGATTGTGTTAAAAGAACCAGTCTGCTTTTTGCTATTTATATTTGCACCGGCCTGCACTGGGCCATTTTTTGGTTACAGTTCCTGTCAAGCATTTGTGTTTGTTCATTTATTTAAGTACAGTAAATTATAAGGTACAGTAAACATACATTGCAGACAAAGTCATGATTTAATAGTGAGAGAGAGCCAGACAGGGGTAGCCAGTGGCCACTAAATGCTTTGATTGCACATGGAACAGCAGCACGGAGGAACGACAAATCCCAATGCTTTCATTATAAGCTGTAGCCTTTGATTGCATTTGAATAAAACCATATTTGATACACATACTGTAAGTAGGCTATCACCCACATGTTACTGATGATAATCAGTAACACACACACACACACACACACACACACACACACACACACACACAACACACACGTGTTATTCTGTGTGTTTTTAAAAGTTACCTGGGCATGATGGCATTAAATAAACAAAGTCTATAGGAAATTAAATTATAATTCACCTATAGTGCATTTTTCCATATTGTTATTATCATCATTTGGCTATATGAAACAGAAATGAGACACACCCCTTACCTTCTGCATGGGCGTGTTCAACCTCAACATGGCCAATAAGGATATTGCATGGTTTTCCATCAATGATACGGGCATAGATTATCTCACACTCTTTGGTGGATTTATCAGTGGAACCGTCTAGCATGAATGAGACTTAAGGGGCGGAGGCAATTTTGCCAGCTGTCTTTCCCCTGAGTGTGTGTTATCACTCCCACAAACTGCACGCGCAGTCAGTGTCATTGGAATATGTGGGGTTCACGTTCAGTCCGTTCTTCTTCATCAGGATGATCTGTGATATTTGGTGAACGGGAGTTCCTCTTTTGTGTTAAACCTGATCACCATTTCAACATTCTCTTCACTTGATCGTGAACCAATATTCTCCAGCGCTTGCTCCAAGCGCGCCCGCCCCTCTAGACCAGAAAGCATGCTGGCTTAATAATGCAATGCATAGCCGCCTGTGCCTTAGAGCTGAGACGGGGAGTGAAAAAAAGAAAACGGTCCTTGAGGATCTTTTTTTTCCTTTTTTCTCCCCGCATCCTCCTGCAAGTAGCACCGGAGTGACATTGCTAAATTTTAACTCGCACCTTAAGAAATTAAGTAGCATATGCGACCTAATAGGTCGCACTCTGGAGCCTTGGCTACAGGGGAACTCTGCTCCACCACCATTGGCTGACTATGGCCCGAGTTAAACTACCAGCGTCTTACAACCAGTCCCGCACAAAAAATAGTGTCGCGTCTGTGGTGCGTTGTGAGCTTGTAGATATTACATTTTTTGTATAAAAAAATAATAAATTAGCTGAAGAGACGGCAAATAACAGCTCTGGCATTTAAACCGACCAGGGCATTTATTTGGATGAGGCGTTTAATACGCAAAATGTCAGACCCCCAGTGGTTATTAGGTAGTGGCACTGGGTGGCTATTTGCAGTAGGGCTACTATTTGGAAATATACCGTACATTTATACTGTGTAAGTTGAAAATTAGACTTATACAAAAGTTTGGTTTCATATGTTCTTTGGAGTTCAATGGTCGATTTGTCACAGTAAATCACAATTTTGTGTATTTGCACAGGGAAGCACTTTGAGAAAGAGGAAGATGTACGAAGAGTTCCTCAGGAAAGTGTCCATCTTAGGTCAGTGATTTAATTTGTCTTCATAATGTTTTTTTCTTTTTCTTTTCTTTTTTTCTGTTAGGGTGTATATTTCAGTTTAATCACAGGAGTCACTTGTCTGTGGTATTTTTATCATTGTTTTATGATCATGTCCTCTTCCTTCTTTAGAATCTCTTGACAAATGGGAGCGTTTGACAGTGGCTGATGCCTTGGAGCCAGTTCAGTTTGAGGACGGACAGAAGATTGTGGTGCAGGGAGAGCCTGGTGATGAGTTCTTCATCATACTCGAGGTATGGCTGTTCTTATTTCAACTGTCACACTGGTTCTAGCACACTATAGGAAGGAGTTGGCCATTTTCCACCTGGCTTCCCTGTGGTTTTACAAAGTGTGTTCATCCCTCCCTCAGGGCTCCGCAGCTGTGTTGCAACGCCGCTCGGAGAACGAAGAGTTTGTGGAAGTGGGGAGATTAGGGCCATCCGACTACTTTGGTAAGAAGTCTTCCTCCTCCTCTCAAAATGAATAGTTAATTAATAGTTTCGTGCTTATCTGTATTTAAGGAGTCATTATTTTAAAGCTTTTCGTGTGTGTGTGTGTGTGTGTGTGTGTGTGTGTGTGTGTGTGTGTGTCTCTCTCTCTCTCCCTTCCAGGTGAGATTGCGTTGCTGATGAACCGTCCCCGTGCTGCCACTGTGGTCGCCCGTGGCCCCCTGAAGTGTGTCAAGCTGGACCGGCCTCGCTTCGAGCGCGTCCTGGGCCCTTGTTCGGACATTCTCAAACGCAACATCCAACAGTACAACAGCTTCGTCTCGCTGTCTGTCTGAGGGGCATGAAAGAGAGTTCACCCCTCTTGCACCCCTTCCTCTCTCCTCCTCCCAAACCTCCTAACTCCCTCCCTATAACCCTCTCTTCCTCCTTTTAGTCCACCAATGCAATTTGCTTTATGTCACACTTTGTTCTAACTTCCTTTGCTTTGATTTATTTTCCGCTTTATTACACACACACACACACACACACACACAGTCACACACACACACACACACACACACACACACAAACATTGTTCATCTTTTGTTTACTACCAGTCACCTGGCCGTCACTTTTAGCCATTCACCAGCGCTTGTACCAGCTGCCATATGCTACCTTTATAGCCACAGTTACATGCCATGTCACACACATCGTAAATATATCCACTGATTTTATGCTTCTTTCTTTCTTTCTTTAAGCTCAACTTTAGGAAAACGCAAAGCAGGATTGTAAAGGGAGACCCCTGACCGGTTTCGGGTCTCCCCATGATGAGATTTAGGACAATCAAAACTTTCCATGGATGAAGTTAACACTTTGTATCTTGTTGAATTAGTTCCTGATTTCATGTGCTAGACCGCTATCAAGAGGACTGTGGACTGTGGAGGGGTTTCTTCCTGGTGTAAGGGTTTTCTGTTAAAGATAGACGGATAAGTCAGATATCTACCGCAGACCCTGTAGAAGGCTAGAGGCATGTGATTGCATTACATTTGTTCATAGGTTGAAACCTATGATAAACAGATTTACTGCATCAAATTTATTCGGTTTCCATTGATTGTCGAGTCAGTTACTCTGTTTTACCTAGTTTCAGAGTGCCTGTACGACATGGGGGGGGGGGGGGGGTCGGTCATACAGCCACCAGGCTAGTGCCAAAATGTTGATTTTATTCTCAAAGACGCATAGCCGTGGAAATGTATCAAGCACCCTGTTGCAAAGTATGTGGAACTAAAGGACAGGAAGTAGTTGGTGTCACCTCATCCTCTGATTGTTAGGGCCATCAACCATACAAGAACTGCCTTGACTACTTAAAAAAAAAAGTATTACTGTAAGTGTATTTCAGTATTCAAAGTTTTTCAGTATACAACACCAAATAAAGTCATTGCTTCTTCTGCTATGGTTTGTAAAACAAATGTAGTTCAAATGATGAACTAATGTTTTGGCTATGGTTTGGAGTGAGGGTGATCTTTTGAAAACAAATTACATTTTAATTGTCCTTTTTCTTTTTTCTTTTTAAATGCTAATTTTTCCATAAATTCTATTTTAGGTGTCCAGTGCCACAACATAAAAATTCCTTATTTTTCGTCAACCAACGAAACTGTATGTATAGTCGTATTGTATAAAACGTCATGGGATTAAACTTTTTAAAAATGGGTCAAATGGATAATTTTAAATCTTGAGGGAGGCAAAATAAATTCAGGACTTTGGAGTATTTATGTATTTAAGCGCAACAGTAAGCAGAGAGAATTTGGCAGGATCCTGACATGAAGATGAGATGCATTTACCAGGTAGAGAGGGGATGAAAAGTTATTTATTTCAATCTTGTGTCATTGGCTGTGCCTGTTAAGGGGGACGGGTGGGGCAGTAATTGTCTTATCATTCAGAATAGCTTGTGATCTGTTCTCTATGCTTACTAATGCATATTAATGTTTTAGGCATCCAGTGAGTTGGTATGAATGGAGCGTGTAGTTAAAAAAAATAGAGGAAACTTTACCCTGCAAGCTACATCATGGTTAGTAGCACTGGGACTTTGTCAAATATTTGGTTATTTACTCGGTAGCTAACTGCTTGTTCTTTAATAAGTAATTTAATGGCTTTCCTTTCTTCCTTCTTTTTTTTTATTTGTACTAACTCCCAATGAGATGTTGACTGCTGGGTTAAGGCCTAACTCTTCATTCCTGCCGTACTGCTTGTCACTATTAACCCAGAGATTACCCTGTACCCAGTTACATTTGTGTTCCTAAGCTGCTTTCTTCTCTTTTTTACGTACTGTTAACATTATATCACCATTCTGAGCTTATGTATGAACAGAGAGAGTGCATGGTTGACTGATTGGCCTGAGGGATGAAAGGATTGTTTGTATGTCCAAAAACATCCGATTTTTTGTGGGGGACTGATTGCAGTGTAGTCAGCTTAATGAGGCAAGAGTGCATTTTGTTAAGAGGACACCGCTGTTTCCTTTAGGCCCTTCTTCCCTATTCCCCTACCTCTCAGGTGTTTCTTGTTGATTTGGTGTTGAATATGATAACCCATGCTCTCTGTCCCCATCTACAGGAGATGACTTTGTTAGGGGATAGGTTTAATACGACTCTTGTTTCACATTCTTATTTTCCTCCAGGTTGGGAGTATTGTCATTGTAAACTTATTTAGTCACACACTGCAATCATCCCAGTTTGCCTTACCTTACCTGGCCTGGGCTTACAGAAGTTACAGTAGTAGTCAGTCTCTCCTGCTAGCCCAAACTTCAGCAAGTTTGTTAGGCCCGCAGCACTAAAGCTGCTGGTTATCAGAGGACCATTCTTTTTCTATTCTATCCTATGACTGTATTCAGTTTGACATCCTCTATGTGCAAAGATGTTTATCCTTTTGGTATAGATTGTTCCAGATGGCAGTTTAAGCAATAAAAGAGTAAAAAAAAATATCTGAATTTTGTCTTGTTCCTTTATTTGTGGGTGGGTGTGTGGGTGGTATCCCAGCCTGAGGTCTACAATCTTTTCTAACAGTACTGTATACTGTACAGCAGTCTAATCGGAGACTTGCCTGCAAGCTCCATGTTTGCTCTGCTGAAGTTTGTCCTTGAGCACTGAATCCACAATGCAAAGGTCATAGCTGACCCAGCTGGCCTGGCACCCTGTATGCACACCCGATTATATGATGCGCGCACACACACACACACACACACGATAAGCATAGCATTTTAAGTGATGAAACATTGTGTGTGTGTGTGTGTGTGTGTGTGTGTCATAGTAGGCCTATTATATTCTAATCAAATAGAAAGAAAGTACCTTTCATACTTTGGCTATGCATGTTTTATCCAGTGTTCAACTTTCTTTCTTTTTTTCTTTTCTTTTTTTTGCAGATGGAAAATGTTAACTTGGTTGTTCCAGGGCCAGGCAATTAAGGCAGCATTATTAACAACTCAAGTAGGCTAATATTTCATTTAAAAATAAATGAAAACAATTAAATTAATTAATTAAATGTTATTTCTGAGTAATCTTACGAAACCAGGTCTGCGGGTTGAAGGGTTCTACTTCTTGCCCATGCAGACCATTTAGTTGAGTTTGCAGGTTGCCGGTTTTCAGTGGCTCTGGAGCCAGGAAGTAGTAGGCCTATAGCTCTGGTCCATGACCTGGGCGGGCCTACCCCACCTGGCGACCCACCCGCCTGATGCTCCCGAGGGAAATGGGCTACTGCAGACTATAGCAAACGATGAAAAGGTTCCTTGATCTTTTTGGATACACAACCAAAATAATTTGATGTGAGACTTGTGCTTTGCCAACCCTGGTTCAACGTTACATCAGAATCAACTATCAGGTCGGTGCATTTCCCAAATATTAAGTAATTAACTTCTAGCGCAGGCAGCAGTGACTGAGTAGACGCACGTGTCAAGTGACTGTGACTCATTAGTTTAACTGCATGCATAGTTGCATACTTGCATAGAAGATATGTGATGGCCAAAATCTGATGTTTAATGTGACACTGTGCTGTCTGTGCATGTTGTTTGTGGTTTTTCAATGAAGTTGTGTTTTTAATGTTTTACTGTAAAGCACTTCGGTACAACGTTGTTGTTTTTAAATGTGCTAATTTGCTAAATAAAGGTGGTATGGTATGGTTAGCTATGGTATGTTATGGTAATACAATATATCTACACCAGGTGGAGATATGGAGCTGCTGTCAACAGAATAGCTTCCACTGGAAAGCTATAATGGTAGTAGTGAAGCAAAACCTCTTTTCCTTCCTCAAACCACTGCTATTATTCCCCTTTTACAAAAACACTGGTTATGGATTTTTGTAAGCCCCACCTCACTTAAAAATACATAGTATGTATGTCTTTTCTCAATTCTGCACACGTTTCTTGTTTGCTTTTGAAGCTCTATATGCTCCCAAAATCAGTTAATGAGAGTTTTTGCCATCTTATTAACAATAACTACATGCATGGTCCCTGATAAATTCTACCCTTTGCCACTGTAAGTGTGTGTGTGTGTGTGTGTGTGTGTGTGTGTGTGTGTGTGTGTGTGTGTGTGTGTGTGTGTGTCATTGCTAGATCATTTGTTCAGAATCAGATCTGCTTGTATTCTTCGGGAGAGAGAACTGATACAGACCAAAAAAAGGAACAGACCAAGTTGGATTTGGAACACTATGAAATTGAAGCTGATAAATGGGTTCTCTTTTCTGATTGGATGAAATTGGTGACCCACCTGGAAATGCATTTTGTGTTAACTAAAGAGCTGGAGAGTTCGGGAGATAACATCTAGCTTTGTTTTACCCCAACATAGGTTAAAGGTTAAAGGTGAAAGGTCTTTACCTTTACCTTACAACTCTTTAAAAAGTTGTGGTTATTGTCTGCCAGGTCAAAAGGCATGCCAGAGACTATGTTTTACACCCTGTTCCGCCCATGAGTAGTGAGTACTGGTGTGTGTGTGTGTGTGTGTGTGTGTGTGACCAGCTGATCTCTATAGTCATGTGATCAAGATGCATCTGTTTTGATTTTTCATATTCCATCCTGATTGGCTAAGATTGCCATCTAAAGTGTGCATCTAGAGTGGCCTGTTTTTAACAAAATGCAGCAAATCATGATGGTGAAACCTTTTAACATTGCCCTATTATTGCCTTGAAAACCCAGACGTTTTTATTCACCAGGAGGCTGATTTTTGAAAAATATATTTTTTATATTACTCCCAATGACATTGAATGGAGAATTTACGTCATATGTGGACGAGCAAATCGGCAACTTTTGTCCTACACAAAGTGTATTTGTATAAATTCCCATTGACAATGAATAGATGATGTACGGTGATAAGAGTGCCCCTCACTTCACACGGGTGTGATTTTTATTCATATTCCATTCGGATTGGTGAATTCCGAACATTGCTGGCCCACAATAACCTACCTGACCTGGCGGGGACCTCTGTTCTGAGGAACACGTTTTCTAGTTTGCTGCCTTTGTTCAGGTCTCAGAGTGCATAGAGGATGTGTTGGATTTGTAGACGCATAGCATGACAATATCACTAACTACACCAAACCCAGGCGTGCAGGCGCATGCTTTTTCTGGTTGAGGACAATGGGTTCAACATTGGAACTGTTGGGATAGGGACCTTGTGGTGGTAGGAAGATGTGACACCATGCAATTCAGTTCTGTAGCATTTTGATGCTTCTGTCTCAGCGTGATTTGGTTTGGTTGGTGTGAAACCACTTAAAGACTTGCAATGACAGCAACAAGGAGTTTGAAGTCTGGAAAATGGGCCGGGACAAGCTAAATTGCTGTTTAATGGTAGCACTTTTCTCTGGGGAGACATCTCACACAAACACACACACACAATCTTGTGCTTTTGCTGTCTGACTCCTTTACTTAAATTACTTTACTGTACTTTCGCTGGCTTGAAAGTTGCACTTTGTAATCGCATAAAATGCTTTTATTGACAATTTTGGCAGTAGACACTATAATCAACTTTGATGTCACAGACTCAGTCACAATATTTACCATCATCAATTTGATGCAACGTCTACTCAGCTTTTCCAGTGCTCTGTCCTAAAAGGTATCTCCTTTAATGCTATGAAATCCATCTCAGTTGTGTTTTCTACTTTGGCGTGTATGTGTACATGACAGACAGACAGACAGACAGACAGACAGAGAAAGTATATGGCAAGTCACCCACTTCGCAAGTACTGTATGTGCACAGATTTTGTGTGGGAGGCCACTGTCAGATAAACCCAAGGGGGGATTTTTGACAGCAGATAAAATGATTAATGACCCAGACAAGTCTGAAATGTGATACGGTAACGTGCTGCTCTGTCCATGATTGAAATCCAATAATGAGAGATGAAGAAGCCTGGAAATTAAGTCCCAGTGAAGTTAGCCCACAGTCATCCCATTACTGTGTAGACCTATGTTCAGATATTTATTTTGCTTTTTTTTTTATTTGGTCTCTCATCCTCTCTGTCTCTGATAGTTAACAGTCAGTCTTCAACTTCCATAGTGTTTCACGCTTTAAGGAGACTAGACTAGTCTCACTAGACTTCAATGTGAGTCTGCTTTGACGGGAAAAAACAGGTCCCAAGTTCAAGTTCAAAGTACTCATGTTACATGGCCTTCTGTAGACTCTTTCGGTTTCTTTTGGTTTTAGTACAGTATGATTGACTTGAAAAGTACCAGGTACCACTGTTCCATGACCTTCTCCTCTCTGTAGATCCACAATTAGAAAAAAGTCTCACTTCCATCATGTAGATGTCTAACCAGTCAGACGTAGGTTTGGTTACGGCCTGTTTTTCAAATTCCAGGAAAACATTTGCCTGTGTAAATTGAAGAAAGGCACAACAGGCGAGTACTCTAGCTCTTTCTATGTTCTGCAACTGGTGTACATACTCAATGGCACACACACTTTAGTAAACCCTGAGGACATACAACAAGATATGGAGATTTGTTGTCAGACTGTTTGTAGTTCTGGATTCATGTTAATTTTCAGACGTTAACATTATGTCTAGCCAAGTTCATTCAAAGGATTTATCCAATGGTGAATGGTGCATTTATATAGCGCATTTTATCCAAAGCGCTTTACATAGATTGTGCATTACAGTCACCCATTCACACACACATTCATACACCGATGGCGGAGGAAACCATGCAAGGCACCTACCTGCACATCAGGAGCAATTTGGGGACTCAAGTACACTTGGACACTAACTCTGGGGAAGCCTGGGATCGAACTGGGAACCTCGCGGTTCCCATCCGGCCAGTCTCTACCCCTGAGCCTATACCCATTTTACAAGATTATTGGATTGTTGTTGCCAATGTCATGACTTCTTTGTTCTATCACCTTGGCTGTGTGGTCACTGGTAGGTATACAGTATATCGTGGATTTCCATGTATAGAAATTGGACCATTTTCTTCTGGCCTATTACTTTTGGTGAGACAGTTTTAGCCTATTGATACTACAATTGGGTTGCTACTAGTAGGCCTTTGTTAACATTGAATTATGTTGTGTGACAGGGTGACGTTTGTTTGACTTTTTTCTGTTTGTATTTAATGGCCTGTGATTGAGAGTTTGTTCTTATTTCTGCTGCGTGCACTAAAGAGGATTTAGATTTCAGATGTTAACTTAAAGTTTGTTTTGCTTGCACATTACTCTTATATCCTGTTGGCTCTTTTCATTGAAGTGGCCTGTCATCCCCATATTGTGTGTGGCTTTAACTACGATAAAGAGCATAAAATGGAGGTAAGAGTTTGACCAGTAAAGGTGATCTGGTATCTTGGATGGGCTTCACTGCTTCATGCCAAAACTAAGACGCAGCTGTTGGGATCAAACCTACAGGTTCTGCACAGGGCAGGCCAGGGCGTAGATTAAGAACCCACTCCAACCTCTGTTACCAAGTCCCAGTTCCCAAGTCTCCCGTCCTCCTGTGACATGGCCTTCATCCTCTCTGTACCTGCTCAAAGCTCTCTGACTTTTCAATAGAGACAAGACTCTAGTACTAAGTCTTTTGTTTGAACTCCTACGTCCCAGTTCCAAGTCCCAAGTGAACTGCGCGTCCCAGGTTCTCCTTGGTTACCTGGCCTCCTTCCTCTCTGTGGGCAGCAGCTGAGTAGTCTGAGGTTTTGCCGTGGACTTGATGAAGTCCTTGATGACCACCTGTGCGTCGCCCAACCTGCGCATGCACCGCTGCACCACCCGGATTGTCTTCTGCAGCCGGCGGTCCAGCGCTAACAAGTGAGGCTCCGTCAGCACAGGCTGTAAGGGGTCTCCCTCCAGGGACTCCCTCATCACATCGCTGAGCCTGTACTGAGCCTGGGTCAGGAGCTGGAGCCGCAGCAACGTAGAACTCTTTATCCTGGAGGAAAAGGAAGAGAGGTCGGATGAACAAAAGAGATGGAGACGTAGAGGGGAAACACTATACTATTGTTTTCTTGTAGGTCTTATCAATTGATGTCTAATAATAGATGGAGGAACAGGGGGCCAAATTGGAGGAGTGTCAAAAGAAAGTCTAGGATGTTGCATTGTAACCTCTTTCACTCTTAGCATTGCCGCATTTTATAGCATGTCAAACTGAGGAGAAAGAGGTGATGAAATTACAACCCGTCTGTTCTTGTCAATCCCCTCACCACCAATGCTACAGTAATAATAAACTTTATTTATAAAGTATGCGCCCCATACATAACTATAAGTATCCCTCACCAAACATTCCATCACAGACCTATGTTGTTATTTGCTATGCGACCCTATGTATTTATGCCAAGAGAGTAGAGACTATACACACAGAGAAGAGTTGACACCGCCCTCTAGATTGCATGGTACTACTTACATGCAGCACTGAGACAGCGGAGCCAGAATGGACATCTCATCGTGTGTGTGCTTCCCAAATCTGGAACACAGTTTAAGATGTCAACATTGATCAGGAAACCAAAGAGTTTTGATTAACAACTCCATAGTTAAATACTTGTCCTCTTCTCACCCTCTGGCGTTGTCTAAGTGGAGTAGGAAACCTTCGTCCCCAAACTTTGTGAAGATCTCATAGTGATGCCTGTCCATGTTGCCTGCAGAAGACCAATACGTAGAATTTCACAAAAGCCCAATTTCATTATTTGTAATCTATTTTATTCTTTATGAGAACCCTTTTTTCTCCCAAGTTTTGCCACACTTGTGGAGTCCCAGACACTGCTAAGTGCTAACACCTATAGTTGGAGGGCATATAGTCAACTATGTGTCACTTCCGATATGATGCCGGAGACCTAATGTATCTTTGCATATTTAGCTTATTTTGTAGATCAGCTAGGTTTGGTGAAAAGATTTGGTGTAGAGGGGGAAAAAAGGAGGAGACCAAGCATTGATCCCTGGGGGACACTGGCCAATGAGTTTAAGTGGTTATTAAGGACATGGTCACAGCCACTGAAGCAAGTGACGTCAGAGACACACAGGAGACTGCTCAGTTTTTTGGCTGTTGATGAAACATCTATCTATTAATGCACGTGTGTGACTGTGGCCCTGCATATCTCTCGAGAACCATCCGACTGATCGTCTGAGGGAGTGATGTGTCTAATTGGAAGTCTGTCGGATTGGCGGTTGTCCAGAATTATCTATAAATCTGCAAATCTCCATGTCTGTCTAAGTGTCTCATCATTCCCAATGGGCATCGCTCTAGTTAGCCATTACTGTCACTACTGTATAATGGAGATGGTGCCCCTAAATGCCTGTGATTGTAGATTGTTTCAGAGAAGATGTTTCAGAGAAGACGAACCCGTTAGGAAGTCAAAGATGGACATGTCTATGATGTTCAGGAGTCTGTTGCCTGAGTTGTAGGGATACAGTTGTTTTATCGTGTCACAGTAGAAAGGATTGGCTTCCCACCTGTTATACACAGAGAGAAACGCAAACATTATTTCAACTTTTCAATATTTTCAACATTCAACATTTCAACTTTGTGCTGTATTTCATTATAGCTCGAGCCTCATATTATTCCACCGTTGATTACACTGGTGCTTACTTTACATTTGAATTTCTTTCCCGCACCACAACCCCAAGCTAAAATGTTTGCCGCTCCGCTTTGGTCTTATTGTGTAAGGTGAATTGAAAGATTTAATTAAAAGATTTGAAATTAAATAAAGAGAACTTGAGAGACTATAGTGTGGCCTATTATGAAGTCCTGCGTTCGTCCTGGGTATACTAGCTGCGGCACATCGAATCCAATAATTGTAATTGAATCTTCAATGTGCGTGGTTGCTGGTTGTCTCTGTGTTTTAGCATGCTTCACAGTAAAATCAGGAGTTTTAACCACTTTCAACCATGACGTGCCTATTTTGAGCATGACATTAGGCAAATATTAAGACTTAAAAACTTTCAGAATGTAAAAAAAAAAAGAAAAAGCAGATCAGCAAGCACACAATACATAATGTTGAGCTGCGCTGTGAGCTTGTAAATCACTGGCAAAGTCCTTTTTATGTAAAAAGAGAGATTGTCATGTGTGGTTGTGTTGTGTCTGAGCTCGTACTCCTCTCGTCCTGTGAAGCTGTATGAGCGTATCCATGGGTTGGGGATGGAGATGCGCGGGGCGATGCTGAGCCCGGGGAGGTAGGCAGACAGCGAGCCCTCCAACAGCTCAGGGCTGCCACACACTGCATACTCTGTCTTGCACACGTACAGACACTTGGCAAAGAAACACGTGTTGTTGGCTGTTTGGGACGAGAAAGCACATGGTTGAGTCCAGTAAACTATCAAATCTAAGAGTGATATTATTCAGATATTTTAGTTTAACCTGTTGTATTTTGCTGGTCTTCCATTGCTTACTCTTTAGTATTAGTCTATTTTTAGCAGGCTATATGCATGTGTAGCATTACGCAGAGGCAGGGATTGAACCCGGGCCTCCCACTTGCCAGACCAACGCACAACCTACCGTGCCAAGATTGGCTGCTTACTCTGTTAACAGGAATGAGATGTAGCGACGGTTTATTTTGACCGTGCAGTGTGGGGGGAAAAAAGACACGAGTCCCTCTCAAAGTCAACAATAGGCCTACTATGGCAAATGGGGGCAAAATGTTTTTTCTATACACTAGGCGCTGCTTCAGAAATTCAAAGCTCTTTGAAATTGCTACTACAGTTACTGAGGAATGTCCACTGGAACCTTGTTAGCGAGCATCTTGTATTAATGTTAATGCTATAAGAACCGTTTGATGTACGATATCAAATCTTATTTCAAAACTATTGCTTTAACCAGTGGGGGGAACAATTGCTAAAAATAGGATGGATTGAACGAAAGATAGTTTACCTGGAGATGTGAAGAAGACACTGCGGAGGTCTTCACTGTGGGTGATCTGGAGAATTTCTCCTGTGAGGTTTACCCGTCTACCCACCACCGGTGGGACCCTCCGGAAGTCCAGGATTCTGGAACAACAAGGACAGCACAATATTCACCTGGGACCCAGATTTAATCTCTTCTCTCTTTCACTCTTTCACTCTCGCTCACCCTGTCTCTGCCTCTCTCTCTCTCTCTCTCTCTCACCCCCTCCCTTTGCACCATTCAGTATTCACAGTTCCATCCCTATTATGCCGGCACAAACTCAGACGAACTCTAGAAAGACAGTGATACCCTGCCATACTTATCTTCTTACCTCGTTCACACAGGCCCATACAATTCACCTTGACTGATCCTTATCAGCGTAACACCCCCGACGGACAGGGCTCTGCTCATTGTAATTGAGCAGGTGTTGATATATAAGGAGGCTGTATTTCCCCACAGGCCTTATACCAGTCAGTCGTGTCTCAATAACGGTAATCAAATTATAATCAGCATGCAAGGTTGAATGGGTGGTTTGTTAAATGCATACATTCCCCACCTGCTGAAAAAGGATAATGATTGGGCTTGCTGACACGACTAGACAGACAGACACCTCCAGACATCTTAATGCAGATTCTTGTTCATCTACTTGTTTTTGCATTTGGTGAATTTGGCAATAACTTAATTCCAAAGTGACTCTCCTGGGTGCATAATGACTGTTTGAACGTGTCCCCATTGTTTGCGACTTTGTTGACAATGCATTACATCCCACAGTAAAGTGGTGATTTATCATGGTGCGTGGTTGCCAAATAATCCTGTCTGGCTCCAATGACTGTTCTAAGATGAGTCACCCGAGCTAATGTGCCATAGCATGGAGAAAGACTGCGTGTGTCCACAGACCACAGTATTTACACTAATCAGTTTGAAAATACTGGGTTGGGCGACCATGTTGAAGTTACATGAGTATGTAGTAGTCATGGGTTTAGGTGGCACTAAACAACTTGGCTATATTATGGACTTGGTGTTCTTAGTTGACTCAACAGGGATGGCATTGGCTGCTGGCCAGGGGTATTGGACAGCGTTGCCAGATTTTTGTGAGAGAAATAAGAAACGGGTCTATTGAAAATTAGCCCAAAACTTAAGAAGGCCACACAAGCACTTTAAACTATACATATTGGAAAATATGCAACATGTTGTGAGCTTGTAGCTTGTATATTTTGTATATTTTTGAAACATTTTAACTACACAATTCTTGAATGTCCGTCCCTATCACAAATATTTTCAAATGGCGGTCTGCCAAATGTTTGAGAACACTGAAAAAAGTACACTTTAGAAAGAAGCCCCAACACACAACCCACAACTATCAATATTTACAAGTGACTTTACAGAAAAACAAGCCTAAAGTTGCTTATAATAAAATGTTATCTTCTCTTTCTTTCAAACATTTTGTATTGTTCTGAGACAGACAAATGGTAGGAAAGCTGAGAGATTTGATATGGTTACCTACAACATTTGTTTTTAGTTCAGCATTTTGCAGCAGAACATAATTGGGAACAAAACAGGAATGGATGTTTAACCGAAACTAAAATTAGCCTACATCCTGATCCAAGTACCACCACAGTAGACTACAGGGAAGAAAAACGGCTTCCAAGCGTAATATATGGATTGTGGCAGAATAGGATAACAACTTACATTGTGAAATAACTTGGAGTATATCCACGCAAGCCCTATAATTATTTTATTTATATGATGACATGGGGTGGGCGTGGATCAGATTGTACAGTACCTGTCAAGGTGAAATGCAGCAATCTCTGCATTGTGTCGTTGGAAATCAACAAAGTAAAAGGTATTCTCTGGAGTCTGCTCGTCCCTCCTCTGCCTGACACACACACACACACACACACACACACACACACACACACACACACAATGTTGGCAGCACAGCCAGATAGAAAATACTTTGAGATAAAGACTAAACTATAGACCCATTGTAGTAGGTTCTTAATGCAAAAATAACAAATTATAACCTAAAGTATTTGACAAGTTATAAACCGGTTATAGATACTAGATAGTGTTAATTTTTCAAATGTACACAGTATCTACAAGTTTCTTAACCAGTTGTTCCTGACCTAAAAGTTCAAGATGTTCTCACTGCAAACAAAAAACTTACATTGCATATACTGTATATCTATAAAATATCAAATATGACATCCTGACTTTAGTGTCAATTCAAAATCCAGGTCCCGGCATGAAACCACAGACAGTTTATAGTGAAGATCTGGAGTTATAATCCCTCTTCACCTCATAGGTTTGAACATGGCCTTGCCAAAGTTCTGCATCTTCAGAGCCAGCTTCAGGTGATGTCCGCTGGGCTTCACCACTGTGGTGTAAAGAACAAAAACAGATTGGCTTGCCATGTTATGTCTCCCATCAGATCAAAGTATAAATAGAGGTCAACAACACTTAGTTGGGAAACAAAACAATATGGAATATCCTGCAAAGTGTGGAAGCCAATTTAATTGGATGAGATTTAATTTAATGAGAGAAAATGTCCATATTCCATTCTGAACGGCTATAATTATTATAGCCGTTCAGAATGGAATATGGAAATTTTTTATCATATGATCCCACATCTGTTTTTGACACAACAGAATCTGTAGGAACAGTTTTGAATAAAATGCTAAGTGGTAGAACATTTGGCGAAAATGGGCCTGGCCTACGTAGATGGGGATTCCTCGGAAATAATCATTCTGTTGGACGACCAATGGTCCAAGAATTATAGGCCAAGGCCTACTGTCTGCGTGAATGAAAACTTTGATGCTGATCGGTCCAGTAGTTTGCGAGATTAGGTGCATGCAGACAGACACACATAAAGATGGGCGAAACCCAATACATAATCTCAGCCAGCCTTCTGGCCTGGTGGAGATTTTTTTTAATGAATGTTGTTGCTGGTGTGAAAACAAAAGCACGGTGGTCAACTATTAGATATGAGTCCTATGCTTACAAAACATACACAATATCTTTCAGAGGATATTGAATGGTGAATTCACAATTGTACGCTGGAGTAGTAGAAGTGTTGAAATACAGTAAACAGTCTGTCTGACCTGTAAACTGACACTACACCTGAATGCTTGTTTACAGCTGTAAACAAGGATACAGGTGTAGCTGTGACGTCAGTTCGCCTTTGGACTTAAACATTGCATCAGTATATCAGCAGGTCTGACTTTTTGAACGAGAGGCAGAAACCAGGCAGGTAGACATGTGTTTTGCAGAGAAAGTCCTGGAGGTTTATATTTTTTGTGTGCCATATTTTGCTCTTTATTCTTGAATAGGATGTGTCTCACAGGACCCTATTCCCAGTGATAAGATAATTACGGGGTTGGTCACACAGCCTGAGTTTTACTCTATGCGAATTAAATTATTTTTCTCTCCGTCTGGATTTATGTTATGTCACAGCAGTGGGCCAAGCTAACCACACACACCTCCCCCATAGCACTTTTATGAAGCTCTAGCTAGCGTATTAATAGTTTACAATTGCTGCTATAGTTCTGTTTTGGATGTGAATCAAAGGGGCACCAAACTGGCACACATGTCCTTTGAAGTCACAATACAAATGCATTGCTGCCATGGCCTTCTGGTTTCCGGCTAGTAATGAGAAAACTCTCACATGAATGCAGCAGGTCGGATTCATGTTGTTTTTCATGTATTTTGTTCTGGGTGTGATGTTGATGTGGTCAGCCAGTTTACTGTTGGGGGGGGGGGGGCATTAATAAAGGAGAAAATGTGAATGAAAAAGAAGACAGATATTGTTGTATGTGTGTGTTGGGGGTGAATAGGTTTATGTAGTAGCTTGATGCGTTTTTGTAAATAATTTGATTGATTGATTGATTTCCATGGTTGGCAGTTGCCAATTTTATTAAACTAAGTTAAATGAACGCTCTGGGTTTTATTGTGTGCCTGCCTAGGCTAGACTAATGAATCTTGATTGCACAGCTATAAGGAAGAACAGTGGAAGTCACTGAACTACTAAAAACGCCTCGGTTTCCGAGGCTACTGCTGACTGAGCCTATATCGCACAAACTTTTGAAGTAACTTTCCCCCACATTGTTGACAATTATGCGGTTTTGATTTGTCTGCCTCTTGGAGGTATGAGATGTGAGTAGATGGATGTGTGCAGGTTGGGCGCCTGGATGTGTTAGCCCCCACTCCGGAGCCAGTGCTAGATCAAACATTTAATTAAGTGCTTCCCCTTTGAACATAAATGAGTTCCCAGCTCTTTGCCCCAGAGCGATGTCTTTATACAGATAGCGACAATCAAGGTCATTTATGGAATTTTGCTGCCAAATGAAAACAAAAGCTGCCACACAAAAGCATCATTGTATTTATCTCCGATACTATCGCCAAGCACCACAGAAAAGGGGAGCGAGCAAGAGGGGGAGAGAGTGGGGAAAAACAAAGAGACTAGTTAGAAAGACGCACTTGCCATTGTTTGTGCTGCATTACAATGTGAGATAAGGTACAAAGAGTGCAAAGTTGTGCAGATATGGAAATCTGGTAGTGAACTGACTTTACCTTGGCTGCAGTCACATGTTCCCTTTAGGGCCTTCTCGTCCTGTGTGTAATCTAAACAAGAGACATATAGTATCCGTCTTCCGTCAGGAATAATTTAACTGGTTTAGTCAACTAACAGTATACAGTAAGTTTCATTACATCCTTCTGTCCACTCACCCAACTGGTTTATTCACTCATACATCATTCTTTCTTGCTACCCATCCATTCATCCTTGCACCCTATTCCAACCTGTACATAGTTATCATGTTTTTTTAGATATCTCCATTGTTGTGATTGTGAATGAATGTAAACAAGACTGCAAGGTCTTTCTTCTGTGCTGTCCTTTTGGACCAATAGAGCACCGAAGTCCTGACGTCACATTCAGTAGAGGGCGTCAGTCCCCAGGTTCATGTATTTTTAAGTGGTGCAACCAACCACTTCTACATCCAGCTTTGTCCACCTGTGTACCTGTGTACCTGTGTACCTGTGTGTGTCTTTGAGCCTGAGTATGTTACTTATTTATACCAGAAGGGGGCGGGGGGGGGGGGGGGGAATTGCACCACTTGGTTCACACAGGTGTGATTTTTTTAGTTGCATTGGGGGGGCCATAGGGGGATTTTAGATCTCTTCATATAAGAACTGTGTTTGAAAAATAAACCGATCACCCCGGCCTTTTCACTCATATGGATATGAAGCATCGACTGAAGGTGGCTACATTTCCGGGTAGGCGGGTGGCTGCATCTGCCTGTCGCACAACATAAACTGAATGTTAATTACGTTTATTTTTATTTTATTGATATTTAATGTTTCGTGGTTAGTACGAGTTGAGTCACCACCAGCTGAGCTTATGTCAACGAGGAATCTCAGGAACGCAATGTGTCGACAGCTGGACGTGACGTATATTAGCAGCGACATTGCCTTCATATGTAGTTTCAAGGCTTTTGCGGCCACATTAATTCCATTTTCTCCAGAAACTGGCTGTATCAAATATTAATGAACATCATTAACGACACACAGCCACCCCCCTGACCGAAAGGCAGAGATGATCGGTTTATTTTTCAAACACAGTTCTTATATGAAGCGATCTAAAATCCCCCTATGGCCCCCCCAATGCAACTAAAAAAATACATGAACCTGGGGACTGACGCCCTCTACTGAAAGTGACGTCAGACTTCGGTGCTCTATATGTGCCAGACTGTAGCCTGGACTGTTTGCATTTATTTTGTCTAATAAAATAATCAATAAAGGAGTACGACTAAGGCCCTATACGTCCTATCTGTGGGGGGGGGTACTACCTGTCAGTGGGTGTTGGCTGGGAGGAGGAGTATGACTAAGGCCCTATATGTCCCATGGGGGGGGGGGGGGGGGGGGGGGTACTACTAACTGTCAGTGGGGAGTGTTGGCTGGGAGGAGGAGTATGACTAAGGCCCTATACGTCCCATGGGGGGGGGGTACTACCTGTCAGTGGGGAGTGTTGGCTGGGAGGAGGAGTATGACTAAGGCCCTATACGTCCCATGGGGGGGGGGGGGTACTACCTGTCAGTGGGGAGTGTTGGCTGGGAGGAGGAGTATGACTAAGGCCCTATACGTCCCATGGGGGGGGGGGGGGGGGGTACTACCTGTCAGTGGGGAGTGTTGGCTGGGAGGAGGAGTATGACTAAGGCCCTATACGTCCCATGGGGGGGGGGGGGGGGGGGTACTACCTGTCAGTGGGGAGTGTTGGCTGGGAGGAGGAGTATGACTAAGGCCTATACGTCCTTTCTGGGGGGGGAGGGGGGGGTAACTACCTGTCAGTGGGGAGTGTTGGCTGATGAATGAATATCAACATCCGAATACTGGGGGTTCAAATTATGACAGGCAATTCCTGCTGTCAAAATATGACCCCAGTCAAAAAACACTTAGTTTGAAATAGACACTCATGCTTTCCAAGGTGTGATTTGGGGTCCTAAGGATGAATACAAAATTAATATCTTAAAACCAAAATGTTGAATTGTGGGTTTGAGCTCACATCCAATCATCAATGTAGTTTTGCGTTGATGTCGGGTAGAAACCATGTATCTCCATATTACAACTTTTGAAAAAGAATTTGAGTGTCACAAAGTGGCAAAAGTAGCAAAAATAGTCAATCTACAGTGCGTTGCACGGTACCATGATGCGCTGTGAGCTGCCATTTCTACACATTTGTAAGTACATGTCAAAGTGGTTAAGTGTTGGGTTTTTACATTTTATCTATGAACAGAGATTTCCTGAAAAGTAATGGTTTTGGACATACATGGTTTCTGCCGATATACAACACACTATCCGTCCATCCATCAATCCATCTCTGCTGTTACCTGCGCTAATAATCGCATGACTCTGCATGTCTTGGACGAGCCGTGGGATGGCGGGGTCGTCCCGCGCGTACAGCGCATAGCGGTTTATCCCCAGGTGGAACTTGAGCCAGCCGGCTTCGGGGTCAAAGCTCACCTCCTGTTCGGCGACAGTGATGTTGGCGGCGGCCGCTGCCTCATTGTAGAACTTCATATGCCTGAGGAGTGACAGGTCACACAGGACAGATTTAACTTCATATGCCTGAGGAGTGACAGGTCACACAGGACAGATTTAAAAATAGGAATATACTTGAATGCACTTTATCTCTCTCCTCTCTTTTTACCATTGGGATTAGAGATTGACATGACGGTTGTAATATGCAAGGTGTGATCCTGCAGTCTGTCATCTCACTGCGGCTGTTAATGATGGGTTACTTTACATGATTAAGTGTCTGGTGGTGGTGGTTTAGTGCATAATAATATGTTGAACTCGCTGACAGAGGCCATGGCATGCAGGCTCGAGGGTTACCACATTTACCCTGGTGTCTATTTTGGGCAGATCATTTTTTGTTTCAAATATTTGTTTTAATCAAAACTTGAAAAAAAAGATCTACAATCTCACAACATGTTGCAGAACATTTGCCATACAACTAAGTATGTAGCGCTGAAGTGATTAACCTCAGAATCCTCAGGTTTAGGGCCCTTCTGGCCTCTGACGTCTTGGGATTGTCCTAGTCTAGTGAAACTCTTCTTCTCTCCTCTCCAAAGCAATACCACTCACTTGGAATTGTCCCTTCCTTTCTTCCTTCCTTCTTCCTCCCTACCGTCCTCTCCTTTCCGGACCGGAAGCCATTTGGCTTCACTTTGTGTCGCCTCTGCAGCCTGTACTTACAGAGCGACCAGGAAGACCAAAACAAATAAGCATTGCGGTTGCAGGGGCAAGGCTGCGCCAGGACCTGACCACATTGTGTGGGACGTACAACTCTCGCTACCCAAACAAACTACCAGAGAACCCACCCGGATAAAGTGCTCAGATAATAAGGCCATGTATAAATAAATACGTTTGTTCTCTTCGGGGTCATCACCCACTCCATCAGTCACCCCAGCTGACTTAAATCGACCCACTGGAGTAATCAGGCCACAGGGTAAATGTACAGACCACAGAGCCAAGGCAGGATAGGGACCATGAAAGAAGAGGGAACAAGGGCAGAGCAGCTCTTATAGGGACCATGAAAGAAGAGGGAACAAGGGCAGAGCAGCTCTTATAGTGGTGATGTGGGGGACCAAAACATCTGATCTGCCATCCAGCTCGGACCATTTGTCCAGTTATAAATAGAATAGAATAAAAAGTTATAAATGTAGGCTAAGTGACTGAGGAGAATATGAACAAGAATAATGGTGCATACAGTATACAAATAAATTGGCTCTGCATTTATTTTATTTATTGTATTGTTTGATAGGATTAGGGTTAGGGGTGTAACGATACATTTTAACAACAATACGATACCTATCACGATACATGGTTGACGATACCATACGTACATGGACGATATTGGTTCATTCATGGTGATACGATACGATTCAATAGTTTAAAATTGATGCAGTAACTATTTAGCAAAGAAATTGTGTGAAACTTAGTGATAGTGCAGGTTTTTTAAGGGAAAAATGTATTAATATAGACCAAGTGTAGCGATATTGAATGGAAAAGTAATTAAACCCCTTCTTTTCTTTCTTCTTAAAATTGCTAAATACAATGCACAAGTACTTAGTATTAATCGATTATTTACATTGTAAAATGATTCGATACCGATTATGTGCATTGCAAAACGATACGAGGCGATAAAAGGTTAAACTTGATACGATATGTTTCTGTTTACATATCGATATACTTCAATTCTTGAAATTAAAATCTATTTTTCGATGCAGTTTAGTTTACTATATGGTTACACCCCTAGTTAGTGTAGACTGTTACAAGATTTAGCAGGAACTGCCTCAAGCTTATCCATTGTAACAGTATGTGCACGTTTATGAGGCTGCCAAGAGAGAGCATGAGAGAGTGTGTGAAAAGTCAGACTGAGAAAAAGTGTGCAAGAGACGACAGAGAGAGAGAGAGAGAGAGTCAGAGAGAGAGAGAGTCAGAGAGAGAGAGAGAGTCAGAGAGAGAGAGTCAGAGAGAGATCCCTCAGTCATATTTCTTCTGATTTTCCACTGCTGGAGCCCAAACTATCTCTATCTCTGTGAGGGAATGTGCACAGTGTTGGGCGCAAACACAAGCCAAGTCAGCTACGTAAGGCTCCAACAGATTTAAGGGGATTTTATCAGCATTAAATCCCTGTTTACCTTAAAGAGAGAGCGCTCTCCAGATGCAAGCGCTCAGAGTGACATGTTTGTGAGGCTTTCTTCCCCACCCGCTACGTGATGTGTTTTTACGATGCACACTTGAAAAGAACGTTACAGGCTTCATGAAAATTGCTTTGCCCTAGAGCAAATGGTATGGGTGGTTCTTCATGTACCCGCTGTGCGTACCTCGACTGTGTGTGTGTGTGTGTGTGTGTGTGTGTGTGTGTGTGTGTGTGTGTGTGTGTGTGTGTGTGTGTGTGTGTGTGTGTGTGTGTGTGCGCGTGTGCGTGCTTGTGTGTGTGTGCCTGTGTGCAGCACGTGTATGTGTGTACTGTATGTGCGTGCGTGTGTGTGATGACATTTGAGGATGTGCGTGTTTATCTCTGTCCATCTGTAGGTGCGTGTGTGTGTGTGTGTGTGTGTGTGTGTGTGTGTGTGTGTGTTGGTGTGCATCATGTGCACTACACTTGTCTGTGTGGGTGTGTGTAGCAGGGTTGGGAAATGGGAACCTCAGCCGTAATGTCATTGACCCTGCCCCCTCAACCACAGTCAAGCCTCAACACGTGTTCTCCGTCTGTGTTCAGAAATGAACCCGTACTTCATCTGTCAGATATTTTAATTCTGCTGAAAACTCTAAAGCTCTCAGCTGCAACACATACAGCTATTTTCTGATATTGTGTGTTGTTGTTGTTCAGTCTATGTGTGTATCTTAAATGAGATAAAACAACAGACAGAAGTAACGAACTGATAAAATCCAACAAACTGAAGAGATGTATAAAAGCTGGATAACTGACCGTTCCCAGCGCGACACCTTCCTCTTGTAATACTCCAGCAGTTCTTCTGCCTGCAGCAGTCTCTCCTCTGGCCCCGGCACCGGAGTTTGGATGTTGAACAGGGGATGCGCAAACAACCTCCCTAGCTTCGAGCCTCCGTCAGTGGGGTCAGGTTGGGTGGCGGCTGCCGTCTCACTTGGTGGCGGCAAGGAAGAGGTCCCGTTGGAAAGCCATGGGGTGGCGAGCCCACCCTGCGCAGGGAGAAACGTCAGGTTGTCCGCGCTGCAGAAGCAGAGTACATCCCCCGCCGCCGGTCCTAGCCGAACGTCCCGGAGCTTGGGTAGCAGGACAAAGTAGAGGTCGGCGCTGAAGATGGCCGTGAGGGTCACGGCTAAGATGAGACGGTCTCTCCTCATGTTCAGAGAAAGAGGGAGGAAGGGAGTACAACCAAAAAGACACAGGGAGGAACACAGAAGCAGAGAAGAAACAAAACAAAAAAACTGAAAATGAGAGAGAGACAGAGAAAGCAGAGAAACTAAAGGCAGTGCTGAAAGAGGAGAGAGAAAGACAGAGAGGAAAAAAGGAGAGAAAGTGAAAAGCAAAGTGGAGGGAAGAAAATGACTATGTGCAGCTCAGGGCTGTACGAGGCATCACTTGTAGCTCTCCCACACACTCATCCAGACAGAGGGGAGAGGGAAGCAGCCAGAGGTCGGTCCAAGCCTCTCTCTCTCTCTCTCTCTCCCGCTCTATCTCTGTGTTTCAGCATTCGAGGAGCTGCTCATTCCAGCTTCTCCTCCCTTGCTCCCTCCCTCCCTTCCTCTCCTCCTCTCCTTTAGCAGCAACAGAAGAGAGAGCTGAGCTGACCCTGAGCATGTGTTAACAACAGTCACTGACAGCCTGGCTGCTTCCAGCGACCTGCTGCTGCTGCTCCTCCGAGGGATATAGACTGACTGACTGAGTATGTTTGCAGTGTGGGCGTGTACAGTATGAGTGTGTAATGTATGTGTATCACTACCTGTACACTACTACACACACAAACGTCAAATGACGATGTTATCTAATTTCTTTGGTTGGACGGTGATCGGAGCTGAGAGAGCGCGTGCACTTGTGTGTCTTGGCGCAAACGTACACACTAACTTTAACTTTAACTGTAAGACACTTTAACACTAAGAGTACACATTACACACTCTAATATGACACACACACACACACACACACACACACACACAGACACACAGTGAGGGACCGCCAAGGAGGGCTGCCGCAGAGGTCCTCGTGGTAACTGCGTCCGCTCATGATCACAGCAGATCTGAAGTCAGTCCTGTCCAACTGGATCCTGCACTTAAAAGGGGGCTGTGCTCTGACGCACAGAAATGTTTGCGTGCGTGCGTGCGTGCGTGCCTGCCTGCGTGTGTGTGTGTGTGTGTGTGTGTGTGTGTGTGTGTGTGTGTGTCTGTGGTGAAATCTAGGTCTACGGCTGTTGAAAGTCTGCGTGTGTTCTGTGTATTCTGGCTAATGCTTCATGTGGAATTGGTCCTGGCATGCAGAACTCTCAGGGAGTATTGGAGAGAGAGAAAGAGTGTGTTTGTGTGTTTTTTTTGGGGGGGTGTGTGTTTGTGTGTGTGTGTGTGTGTGTGTGTGTGTGTGTGTGTGTGTGTGTGTGTGTGTGTGTGTGTGTGTGTGTGTGTGTGTGTGTGTGCACGGTCATGCCATGGCCCCTCCAGGTTCAGTATAGTTCAGAAAGCACAGGAGAGCAGTTCACTCACTGTCTTCTCCTGTGTTCTCATCCATTCTTTCTCCTCTCCGTCACTCACTTCAGCTCACCCCCACCCCTCGCGGGGGTCTTTTGTCCTCAACACCTCCACTGCTCTCTTCTCTTCTTTACTCTTACTTCTCTTGTCTTACTTCAGTCTGTTTTGCTCTAGGCAGACTTCCCAGCTGCACCTTCCTTCCCACTGTTTTTCCCATGCACATGCACACGCGTGTGTGTGCACACACACGCACACAACCACACACACAGGCACTCCTACCACTCTATCACAGTGGAAAAGATAGAGTGCGAGAGCGTGAGGGAAAACTAGTTGCTTGCGCAAACAATCTCAAATGCGGCGCAAAGAGGGTTTTTTTCTCCTTCATGAATCAACTATTTATTTGCTCTTTGGTTCCTCAGAGTGTGAAAACGTGGATGAATTGTAGAGGCTGTTTGCGGTCCCTGTCTGCTCGGGACGCCCTAAGCAGCTTTATGCCCAAGTACTTAGGTTCTCCCGGGGCATTTCCCAGCCTGCATCTGTGCTGTTGTTTCCCTGGTATTTTGGAACATCTGTCGTGCGTATGTGTGTGTGTGTGTGTGTGTGTGTGTGTGTGTGTGTGTGTGTGTGTGTGTGTCTGTGTGTGTGTCTGTGTGTGTGTGTGTGTGTGTGTGTGTGTGTGTGTGTGTGTGTGTGTGTGTGCGTGTGTGTGTGTTGTAACTCTCGCAAAATTATGCAGGAAGGTCTGATTCTCCAGGGCGTGTGTTAGCTGTTTTTTTTTTTTTTTTTACTCTGAAAAGAAAACAGCCTGAGAGAATTCTTGATTGATGTTGCAAATTAGCAACAGCAGTTTTAACCTGCCATTTAATATAGCCATGTTGTAAAAATGCTCCTGTTCTGTTCTGAACAACTCCCTAGGCCTAGAACGTCTTTCTGAAGACTACTGCAATGAAAAGAAGAGAAGCTATTGTTCACATGACTCAAACGTTAGATGCGAAAATATGCTTTCATAGGCTGATAGACAGAGGCTGTCAAACCAGTAAAGGCAAAACAGTCCTGGCTGCCAAATTTAATCCTGAAGGGAAAATACACCCGTCCCCACCCCCTGTTTTGCTTTGTGTTGCTGTGTCCTTTTGTATTTGTTTTTAAAGAACAGGAAAATATATATTAATATAATTCATTTAATTTAACAGAAACATTATGTACTCTAAAATGTTATCAAGGAAGGACAGTCGGTGCCACTTGCCACATTATTTGTGCACTTGTAACTGCAGGACACGATGACACGCTGTCAAATAGAAGATAACATTCTAGTAACAGTTCAGATATTTTGTCATCATTTGATAAACCCTTGTTATCACACAGGTCCCTGCGGCGGAAGCGTATCCATGTTATGTCTACTTACTCTGATGCTCAGCCCAGCTGTGTCTGTTTGTATTTATCCCCTAGAAACATGCTGTGCTCTGCTGCTCAAGAACAGCTCCGCTCCACTCACTTCCTCCCACCCCCTTCCCACCCAAAATATCCACAATAACACTTAAAAATAACCCAGGTTGGAAGGCAGAGGAAACAAATGCAAACAATTTGACAAAATTGAATATGAGAAAACAGATCTCTGAGTCCTGTATAGCTCAGACTTTAAATGCAGTTCAACAGAATAATGTTGAGGGTCATGCTGTTTGTATTGGAGACAAATGGCGCAAGAATATGTCACAGAGATTATGGGATAATGTCAGCGTGATCTGGCCTGCGCAACCTTTGATAGCGCTGGGTAGGAGGGATTGACTCACATTCATTGTGACATTTCCACCTGCCTGTCTGTCTGTTTGACGTCCTTTTGACACTACTACAGCAACCTGAATAATCACACACAGTTCGGATTCATTGGATCTGGGTTAAAAATAGGGAGTGTGCAGTCAATCAAAGCCCGGCAACAAGGCTGACTGTTTTTAGCTTATAGTGTTGGTGATCTTGGAAAAGAAGCCTTTTGAAATGCATATGTGAGATGCCTGCTAAATTCCTGAACCTCAGAGATCAATAAGCAATCAGAGTCAAGTAAATGAGTCCTTTAGACAAGCAGGTTTATTATCACTATGTGTGATTGAGATAGTATGCAAAAGGTTGAGGACAAAAGAGGAAAAGGGTAAGGCAGCATTTTGAATATCATAAATATGGATGAAGACAGCCGGACAAGAATACGTATAATGAAGAGTATAATGAATTCCAATATATGGGAATGTCAAGAAAGAATAAAAAGGTCCATATATGGGTATTCCCAGCCGATGCCTTAATACAATCCCTGTTATGCCCATATATTGAGATCCCTGATGTCATCAATATCAAGCCCATATATGGGAATGTCAATATATGGCCATATTGGGACAGTCTCATGATAACCACTGTGGTTGCCATGAAGCGAGTCAGACTTGCAAGTTGGTACAATATGATCACCTGGATCTCCATTCTCCATATATGAAGATCACAACACTGACCTCATCAAACCCTGGATAGCCATACCGGTAGTTTGTTTGACATACTAGATCTTCATATATGAGTCGGCCAGCAACTCTACATCTGACCTCACTGACACCAGATTAACAGTTTAACTCCTGCTTTTCAAACTGTGCCGTATGAAGAATCTCTGTTGTTTTAGCGCGACCTCGCCCTTTAGGGCAAGGCCGCTTCTCGCCCTCGGGGCGTCTTACTGGTCATACAGTATATAATATGGAGAATGGAGATCTATTGCCACACGTCGGTTCTACACAACAGGCAATCAGACTGACTTACCACTTGGTACAGTACATCACTCCTGCTTGTGCTCGGTGAACGGTGATACGCATGGTGAGTTTGATGTCGATCGGTCTGACAGTTCTCGAGATATGCTTGGGTAACACGGACAGACATCCACAAACGCACACTCGCACAGTTTCTGCACATTTCTAAAAGGATGATGTGGTGCACTATGCTACTTGAACATAATAGTTATCGTTATAGTTATCTATCGTTCTCGGTGTGGACAGCCCTTAGACTGTATTGGCTGCTGTAGGGTCTAGCTACTACACTCTAGCAGCTAGACCCTAATTTAGTTAACCCATTAAGACCTCAAACATTTTCATGGCAAGTACCACCAAATTATATGCATTTGAATTTGAGATCTGCTGGGTTTCACTCCGGCCATCTGGTCGTGGACTTATTTAACCTTGGGACAGCAGTTAAATTCAGCACCTTCATTCATGTACCTGACAGAGTAGACACTAGTCTAGTCCAATAACTAATGCTATGCAACTGGGAAGCTTGCCAACAGTCTATTTAGAATGGCACAGAAGAGCATTATCATTGCTGCCAAGACTGGCTTAGCATAGTATACTGTAACATTCTTTCCACATATGCATTTACTTATATTCTCTCTGACGCCATAGGACTCAAACATAAATGGTAAATGAAATGGTGCATTTGCTGAATATAGTGTTTTTATCAAAAGCGCTTTACCATGTGCATTACATTCATCCATTCGCACACAGATAGGTCAAAGTAAAAATTTAAAAAAAACGTACGATTTGTCACCATGCAAGGTGCAGCAGTTAAGGAGTTAAGTGTCTTGCTAATTTAAGGGCATTTTGACCCAAAGCCAGGGCGAGCCAGGGCAAGACATTTACAGTACCTTAACTGTGCATGTGAGCAGGTTAGGTTTCAGTGTCCAGCTCAAAGACATTTGAGTGGGACTGCAGTGGGTACTGAATATGGAAGTGACCATTCAGACTCTTTAGAGCTCTATTTGCTGTATGGAGCTAAGCTGCTCGTCACTACAGGGGCTTATGTAGCCTGCCCCGAATCACCTGCTCTTAGTCCTGGAAGGAGACAAAGAGGGTGAAGAAAGGTGGGAGAGAGAGAGAGGGAGAAAGAATGATTTTAGCGTTCAGTATTAATCCTCACGTTCACAAAATGTTTCTCATAAATGTGGCATTCAGCTGTGGATAATATCACGTGTTTTCTGACACTAGTTCTTTGACTAACTCCTCACTTTTCTCTTTCCCGTGGTTGTCCCAGAGGAGTGGTCGGATTGATTCACTCACTTCCATAGGACAAAAGCCCTTGGTGTGACAGACAAAACCAAACCAAAGAGGCGAGGGAAATAACTAAAGAGATAGAAGATTGTAGACAAAACAGAACAGCCTTGTCTCAGACCAACTCAGAACAGGAGGATGACATTGTGCAATTCAGAAAGAAAGAAATATATGGAAGCATGGCACAGCTAGGGTGTCATGCACCAGCATCTCGCTGGAGGACATTAAGTGTTATTTATCCCCCAGATGTGTCTGAAATAGAACAGCAGTATTCCTCTCTTCACTCCTTTCATCCCTCTCTTATTATCCCTTGTCATCCATCAGGCTTTTTTGGACAACTTGGGACTGACTGTGGAATGCAGCGACCACAGCGTTGGGTCTGAGAGGATGTGGAGTTGTGGAGATGG